>NC_134095.1:133038321-133341352 GCF_000715075.1 Nicotiana tabacum
TTTTTTTTGTTCCTTTTATTGATTGTATTTAAGATATTTCACGTATTACTGAATAATAATTGGAATAAGGAAAATAACATAAGTTAGTCTTTAATGAATCGGTTTGGCAAAACGGGTTAATTCACTAGTTATGAAGGTTTCAAGATTATCAACAGTAGGTTAATCATGAACAAGTAGCTAATTTAGCTAAGGCATGAATTTAAATTAAATTTCGTAAATTAGGCATTAAGGCATGATTTGAGTTCAGACAAGATTAGAAGAACGTTTAAGTCTAATAAACTTTCTAATAAGCTTTAGTAATTATGGTTAAATCTAGTTTCAAATGGTTGTGAATAATTAATCTCAATAGTTTTTTTATAACAATACTGAGTTTTAATCTAGCTGTATTTGATTCTTTTGAATATTAGTTGTCGGATTTTTATTTTATTTATAATTTCGAATTTTTTGAGTAAAATTCCTTTTCATCAATATTTGTATTAATCTAGCAATTAGTATGTCATGCTTTCTTAAATAAATAAAATAAAAACTCGTAATTAATTAGGATTTTCTTTCTTTATTTTAGAGACTAATTTTAATAGGAAAAATGTAGTCGCTTTAGGATTTGTCCATTTAAAATAAATGAGACGAGCCTCGCCAAATAAAACACACAGATTGCAGGGCCCTCACAAATAAATGCGTTAATTACTTAGAATTCGGGATTGGCCGCTTAGCAAACTCCACGGCCTTATCCAAAATAATAAATACGCTAATTGCTTTAGGCGCACATTTTAATAATCTTACCTTCTTAAACTCGGGTGTGCATTTCATGCGACCCAAATCCAAATCCCAAAACATTGAATAAAAATGTGTTCCGGATTGCGGGTGCATTTCATGTGACGCAATCCAAAGACATGTTTTTAAACGATGTTCACATCCTTTTGAAATATAATAATAAAAGCGGCTAACGGATAAAATTTGCACATAAGTTTATAATATGTATTATATCAGATAATCAAGCCGAATATAACAGTTGAGCGACCGTGCTAGAACCACGGAACTCGGGAATGCCTAACACCTTCTCCCGGGTTAACAGAATTCCTTATCCGGATTTCTGGTTCGCGGACTGTAATACAGAGTCATTCTTTTCCTCGATTCGGGATTAAATTGGTGACTTGGGACACCCTAAATCTCCCAAGTGGCGACTCTGAAATAAATAAATAAATCCCGTTTCGATTGTCCTTTAATTGGAAAAAACTCCCTTGTACCCTCGCGGGGGGGCGGAAAAAGGAGGTGTGACAACTCTGGCGACTCTGCTGGGGACTATGACCTAGAACCACTGGTTCAGGGTTAGAAATTCGAGCTTAGAATAATTGTTATATTTGGCTTTATTATCTGACTTTTATTACATGTTTGGGCCTAATGTGCTAAATATTGCTTCTTACCGCTTTGATATTGCGTGGACTGTACATATAAACTGTGCCGACACCCTTCTCTCTTCACCTCCGGGGATGTGCTTACTGGTTGAGACTCCCTATTCTGTTAGTGTCATACCTTGAAATAAGAAAGAGGCTCGGATAAGTTACTAAGCCGGATGGCCTTTTGGTTCCCGGAAAGTTGCCCCCTCCTCGACTCGAGTTGTCCGCTCGGGTACACTGTCTAGAACACATACCCAGGTTTTGAACCTAGAATAACGCTTATTTGCATCACGTTGCATTTGACTTAGGGGACTCAACACAGGGGTTGGGTCCGTCTAGGGCTAGCAACCTGAAATGAAAAAGACCATCCTGATGCATACTACTTGCTATGTACATATATTTGTTTCGAACCTGCATGTTGACAGGTTTCTGAATCTCGGGAATGTTGAAAAAAAAGAGAAAAGAGAAAACAAAAAGAGAAATAACAGTTAGGGCGTTAATTGATTATTTTAGAAAATGAAAAAATAGGAAAAAAAGAGTCTTTTATTTTTGGAAAGTCGTTTGTTGAAAAAGAAAATGAAAAAGAGTCTTTATTTTAGTTTGGAAAAATAGGTTGTTTTATTTTTTGTTGAAAATGAAAAAAGAGAGTCGTTATTTTGTCTTGTTTTCAAAAATAGAAAAGGAAAATGGTTTGTCTTGCAATGAAAAATGAAAATCAAAAAGAGACTTGTTTTAAAATGGTTCGGTTAATTTGCCCGAACTACGCGGGTCTGATTCTCACCGGATGTGAGATACGTAGGCAAACCTCATCGGTTCCGGCCCCGATTTTCAAAAAAAAATCCAAAAAGAAAATAAATAATAGTTTCTTTCAAAATAAATAAAAAGTCAAAAAAAAATTCTTTCAAAAAAAATTCCAAAAAAATTTTCCAAAAAAAAAAAAGTCAAAATGCTAAAAAAAACAACTATTTTTAAAAGTCTTTCTTTCAAGAAGTCCGAAAAGAAAAAACATGATTGAAATGGTTAAACTGCCTAGGTACATTACATTACAACGTGCAATTGCGATATGTGTTAAAACTCTAACGCTGACAAGTTTGTTGTATACCAGAAGTTTCAGACAGTTAGTTTGTTAGAGCGTACTGGCAATATACCATTATCAAACAAGATCAAAAGGGCCTATACCAGAAAGCATGACTGGCTCAAAAAATAGTGTAGAGTCGGAAAAGATGACACATCAGATGCTGAAAGAGGCGATGGCCAATATGGAAAAAATGAGATTGGAAATGAATGAAATGCAGCTAGCCATGGCTAAGGTGCAAAAGGGGCCCGAACCAGTTGCCACTCTTACTCCCCCACCGGGACACACGCCAGAATACCCTTCCCCCGACCCTTCAACAAGCTTCCCAAGCCACCACTACTATCAAGGGAGGGATGCCTATGTTCCCCAAGCTCCGCCACCCAATCAGAACCCTCCACCACCAAATGTTCCCGTCTTTGTGGTGCCTCCCCCAGCCCCATTGCACAGATCATCCAGTGAGCCGCTGTTTCAGGCTCACACCACACAATATTACCCCCTGAACTCACATTCAAAGCACCCGAGCCACATACCTATAACCCCCAATTTGAGGTCCCGACGGAGATTGAAAAGCCGGCTAAGATCCCAGAGCAGGATGAAGTGATGCGGAAATTTAAAAGCCTGGAGCAGTCCTTCAGGAACATACACGGATTAGGCAACCAGGTCAGCGTGGCCTACAAGGATCTATGCCCTTTCCCTGACGTCCAATTACCAGCAGGGTTCAAGATGCCCAAGTTCGATTTGTACGAAGGGCATGGAGATCCTATGGCACATCTACGGGGCTTTTGTAGTAAGATGAGAGGAGCAGGTGGTAAAGATGAGCTGCTGATAGCTTATTTTGGTCAGAGTTTGAGCGGATCTGCGCTGGAGTGGTATACAAGGCAGGATCCCAGCAGGTGGTACACCTGGGACGACCTGGCGCAAGCATTTGCTGGTCATTTCCAATATAATCTTGAGATCGTCCCTGACCGTCTCACATTGTTAAAGCTCGAGAAGAAACCTGGAGAAAGCTTCAGAGAATTTGGTTTTCGTTGGAGGGAACAAGCAGCAAGAGTCGATCCTCCGATGAGGGAAGGTGAAATGGTGGATTACTTCTTGCAGACTTTAGAGCCAACCTACTTTGGTCACTTGGTAACGTCGGTTGGCAAATCTTTCAACGAGGTTGTAAATATGGGCAGCATGATTGAAGAGGGACTTAAGACCAACAAAATCCTGAGCTATTCGGCAATTAAAGCAACCACTCAGGCCATCCAGAGCGGTACTGAGGGTGTACTTGGGAAGACGAAGAAAGAAGATGTCACGACTGTTGAGTCTGGATCCTGGTTCGGATCTAGAGACCCGTCACCCTACTATATCCAACCACGACCCTACCACCAAAATTACCCCCGCACTCCATATAGCCCTCCACGACATTACTACCCACTGCCAGATCCCCATTTTTTCGTTCATCATGCACAAACCTATACCCACGCTCTAGCACACGCACAATGGCGTGCAACGGCTCCCCAAAATACATACCCACCTCCACCAAACATATATCCACTTCCGAGGGCCTATAGAAATCCTCCAGGGTCAGGTTTCCGTGGGAATCAAGCTTTTAAGAATGAGAGGAAACAGAAATATACTCCGCTGGGAGAATCTTATACTACCATGTTCCACAAATTGAGGCAGTTAGGCCTATTGAATCCTATTGAGCCCAAATTGCCAAATCCTCTTCCTGGAAATCTTGACCCTTCAGCAAGTTGTGAATATTGTTCGGGGGCTCCCGGACACGATACTGAGAGATGTTGGAAGTTGAAGAATGTCGTGCAAGAGCTTATTGACACAAATAGGATCGAGGTTCAGGTTCCAGAGGCGCCAAACATTAATTAGAGTTTGCTACTAGCGCACCAGGAGACCCACATGATCGAACTAGGCAACAAGGAGCTTAAGAATCCCTCACAAACGGTAATGATGATCCGTGCCGGTGAAAATAGTTCGAAAGAAAAATCGACCAGGGAAAAGCAGGGGTGCAGTGTGTAGATGACAAGTCGGTCATGGTGATGGGGAAAGGGTCCAGCAAGGCAGATGTATAGTTTGTGGGGCTGAAAGCAGAAATCAACAATTGGATGGCTACTCCTCTTCCTATCTGAAGGGAGTCTTGGTAGTGGGCTCTGATTTTTCTTTCTTGTTTTGGATTATTGCAGAGTTGTAATCCAGTTTGTTTTGAAAAGTGTGAAACTCTGTTATCCCGTATTTTTATAAAGTGAAAGTTTTTATCTTCTTATTTTGTTTTAAGTTTGTTTTCTTCTTTTTCTCTTTCTAAACAATGCTCTTTATACTGATTCCAATGACATGACATGCACAACGGATCTTCAACTTAGTCTAAAAAATCAATCTGATTCCAAACTAATTGTAGAAAGGTCAATCATGATGACGAATCGGAATATGGTGATAATGAAGCCTTCGAAGAGACAAACAGAGAGTTAAGCTAGTTGGAAGAGAAATCCAAGCCCAACTTAAATGACACAGAAGCTATCAATTTAGGGGATGCAGACGATATCAGGAAATTTGAAGAGGGACAGCAAGTGTTGAAACGGATCCTCCCACATCAGGCCAAAGCAAAATGGCAAATTTGTCCCGAATTGGCAAGGGCCGTCTATTGTGACCAAGATGTTATCCAGTTGCGCTTTATATCAGACAGATGTCGAGGGAAGATGCATCGACATGGCTATAAATTGTAATTGTTGTTTGTTTGTTTATACTTGGCATTTATCGGAGAATGAAATGACGGAGGCAATTCTTTCTTCTATCCGAACACTTTTAACCTTTGCTTTACCCCTTTGAGCCTTACTTATTCCTTCATACCCCTCTCTTGGAATCGTTAATGAAAACGAAAAAAAAGGAAAATAATAACAAAAATAAAGGAATCATGTGAACTACGTTCGACCTGATTCCTCAAAGAGGATACGTAGGCGCCTCATGGCTCGGTCATAGTGTAATAAAGAAATAAAATCCCCAAGCGAGAAACTGGGGCAGAAGTTATGTTTGTGATGTTGGAAAAGAAGTTCGATTCCAAGAGTTGTAATGGTTTTTACCCATCAGAATTATTTTGAACCTTTTTGATGCCCCCTTTTCTTTTATCCATAAACAAAAACCCATGTTGATGTCCAAAAAAGACCTCCCGATCAGAATCCGAGGAGTGCCAAGTCAGGGAAATAAAAGTAGAGAAAAGTCGGCAACGAATTGATAACCTAAAGAATCCCCAGCAAAGAGTCATATCAGTAACACTCCAATCTCCAGCTTAGAAAAATAAAATGAGAAGAGTCTTATCGGTGAAAACCTTCACAGGCACCATAAGGCGATGGGAGTTGAGAGAAATGAGAGAGCCTCATCAGTGAAAACCCCTCAAAGGGCACTATGAGGCGACAAGGATATAAAGGGGGCTAGCAAGATAAGATTGGCAAAAATGATCCGCATCCAGCGAGAGTTAGGCTTCTGCGCATCCCCAGCAAAGTAAGGCCGTCAGAAAAATTGATTGATATAAATAGACTGGGTTGGTTAATCCGGAAATGCATGACATTATCATTGGGATTGATTATACCATTCAGATAAGTTCTTTTCTTTTTATTTCCCCAACATTTGTTCAGAAATATTTTTTCTTTTATCTTTTTGAAGTCATCACTTTTCATTTCTTGGTTTAAAGTGTTTTTCTCCCGTAGTTTGTTTTTAGAAGGATTTTTTTCAGAGCTTACTACTAATTTCCAAAATGGTGCGAAGCAAAAGGTGAGCAGGACATGCCAAAGATAAGGCAATGAAACGGAAAAGACGTTTGTTGCAAGACCAAATGATGAGTTGGTCTAAATGTCAAGGGGGTATAATGATCAAAAAAAAACTGAAAAGCAACAATTGAGAAAACTGAGGATGAAGTTCCATGAAAATCCACAGCAGATCATCGAGATGCAAGAGCATCCTTGGCCGATCATCGACCAAGTTCCAAAAGGGTCGGACAACGCGGAGCGAGGAAAGAAGAGGGGAAAACCACCCCCAGCGGGAATGTGATCACCAGCAGGAGTGTGATCCCCAGCAGTAATATCATCCCCAATAAATAGTATCATCCCCAGCAAGTTCTGATAGTGTAATGGAACACCGAGTAGGGAAGGGAGAAAGGAAAAAACCATCCCCAGCAGGAGTGGAACGACCACTCACCATGTTTTTTAAACTAACAAAATCTTTCTTTGATTTGAAGCAGGGAAAAGAAATGTTACGGATGGCGGAAAGACAGGCCATAAAGAAGATCATCAAACCGGGGCAGAAAATTTTCTCATTGCGAAAATTTTCTCAAAAATCAGGTACCCACTTGGGGAAAGAAGGAAGGCAACGCAGGTCTGGATAAAGTGATATCCCCAGCAATTTTTGGAGGAATGAAACACTAATTTTGAGGAAAGCAGTTCCGAAAGAAGATGATTCAAGTAAGAGGAAAAATGACTAAGGAGGTAGGAAAGAATAACGCCAACAGAATGTTATACTTTAAGGAGTGTTGAAGTTGGGAGCCTGCCCATATAAGAGAGAAATACGTTTCAGTCTTTTCATTTCAAATGTTGAAGTTAGGAGCCCGCCCATAGAACAGAGGAATACATTTCAGTATTACTTTTCAAGCGTTGAAGTTGGGAGCCCGCCCATATAACAGAGGAATACATTTCAGTCTTTTCATTTCAAATGTTGAAGTTGGGAGCCCGCCCATAGAACAGAGGAATACATTTCAGTATTACTTTTCAAGTATTGAAGTTGGGAGCCCGCCCATAGAACAGAGGAATACATTTCAGTATTACTTTTCAAGTATTGAAGTTGGGAGCCCGCCCATAAAACAGAGGAATACATTTCAGTATTACTTTTCAAGTATTGAAGTTGGGAGCCCGCCCATATAACAGAGGAATACGTTTTAGTCTTTTCATTTCAAATGTTGAAGTTGGGAGCCCGCCCATAGAACAGAGGAATACATTTCAGTATTACTTTTCAAATATTGAAGTTGGGAGCCCGCCCATAGAACAGAGGAATACATTTCAGTATTACATTTCAAGTGTTGAAGTTGGGAGCCCGCCCATATAACAGAGGAATACATTTCAGTCTTTTCATTTCAAATGTTGAAGTTGGGAGCCCGCCCATAGAACAGAGGAATACATTTCAGTATTACTTTTCAAGTATTGAAGTTGGGAGCCCGCCCATAAAACAGAGGAATACATTTCAGTATTACTTTTCAAGTATTGAAGTTGGGAGCCCGCCCATAAAACAGAGGAATACATTTCAGTATTACATTTCAAGTGTTGAAGTTGGGAGCCCGCCCATATAACAGAGGAATACGTTTTAGTCTTTTCATTTCAAATGTTGAAGTTGGGAGCCCGCCCATAGAACAGAGGAATACATTTCAGTATTACTTTTCAAATATTGAAGTTGGGAGCCCGCCCATAGAACAGAGGAATACATTTCAGTATTACATTTCAAGTGTTGAAGTTGGGAGCCCACCCATATAACAGAGGAATACATTTCAGTCTTTTCATTTCAAATGTTGAAGTTGGGAGCCCGCCCATAGAACAGAGGAATACATTTCAGTATTACTTTTCAAGTATTGAAGTTGGGAGCCCGCCCATAGAACAGAGGAATACATTTCAGTATTACTTTTCAAGTATTGAAGTTGGGAGCCCGCCCATAAAACAGAGGAATACATTTTAGTATTACATTTCAAGTGTTGAAGTTGGGAGCCCGCCCATATAACAGAGGAATACGTTTTAGTCTTTTCATTTCAAATGTTGAAGTTGGGAGCCCACCCATAGAACAGAGGAATACATTTCAGTATTACTTTTTAAATATTGAAGTTGGGAGCCCGCCCATAGAACAGAGGAATACATTTCAGTATTACTTTTCAAGTATTGAAGTTGGGAACCCGCCCATAGAACAAAGGAATACATTTCAGTCTTTACATTTCAAGCGTTGAAGTTGGGAGCTCGCCCATAGAACAGAGGAATACATTTCAGTCTTTTCATTTCAAGCGTTGAAGTTGGGAGCCCGCCCATAAGAACAGAAGAATACGTTTCAGTCTTTTCGTTTCGAGTGTTGAAGCTGGGAGCCCGCCCATATAACAGAGGAATACATTTCAGTCTTTACTTTTCAAGTGTTGAAGTTGGGAGCCCGCCCATACAACAGAGGAATACATTTCAAGATCAAGTCAGAAGGCAGTAAAGTAGAGGGTTACAACAAAATACCCACCATAAATTCCACTACAGAAATCAAAAGCAAGACTACAAGTCAAGTCAGGAAGAAACACAAGCCGACTAGAAAGCAAGTTGAAGATAGATAAGATCATGTAATCTTTAGTCTAGCCTAGCTTTTCATTTTCCTTTTAGCACGGTGTAATAAGGAGATCGGTAAGGAGTAGTAACAGCATACAACAACAGTAATGGCAACATTGCAGTCCCACGGTAGTCCCAGCTACCAAAACTTCCCGAACTACATTGACCTGATTCTTGTTTTAGCCCAGGATATGTAGGAAACCTCTGAAGCAAAGGTTCGGTCAAATCTTTCAAAAAATGCTTCACACGGAGTACTCGGATGGGCAAAAATCGCTCACTTTATCTTTGCACGAAAACCCTTCGTGTCTTCGGGCAAAGAGGGGCAGCTGTAAGCACGTGATTTTTGCCCTATGAAAGCATTACTCCCAAAAAATTTAAAATAAAATGATTTTTCCTTGGTGTGCTATTTTTTTTTTGAATTTTTGTGGTATTTTTGTGTAATTATTTGTATATTTGTCTATGCATGTTTATTTGTTAAATTAATAAAAAAAAATACAAAAATATATCGCATTTTGCATGTAGGATTTAATTCTACAATTGTTAGTAATTAAGTTTGTTTTACAAAAAATGAAAATCACAAAAATAGGCATCTTTTGCATTTTTAGCATTTAATGTCCAATTGTACAATTTCATGCTTAATTATTACTTAATTGTGTATTAATTATTATTGGGAGTTAATTTGCGCTTTTATAAATTAATTTAGTTCCATATGATAATTTAAGGATTTTTAGAATTTAGTTTTAAAAAATAAAAGAAGAAAAGAGAGCAAAAAATAAAGAAAATGGGAATTGGGCCTCTGCTCCAAATTCAAGCCACAGGCCCAAATATACCCAACCTTCCTCTACGACCCGGTCCATTTCAAACCGGGTTGACCCAGTCCATAACCCAAATACCCAACACCCCCCTATCTTACACAAAACAAAACAAAAAAAACCCTAACACTAACCATCCGCCCCCCTTCCTTATCTTCTTCTTCTCAATCGCCTTCCCCAAGCAAGCAACCATGGATGCCCCCCCTAACACCTCATCCCCACGACCAACACCCTCAACACACACACACAATAATCGTCGAAGCTTGCTCGACACCCATGGCTGTGCATCTCCTTCTTCTTCACGACAACCCAGCAGCAACCAAGCCAGCCCGTCGTTGCTGCCATGGCTACGTCTTTTCCATCCATTGCTGCTGCTGCTACTGCCTGCTTCTCCGTCGTCCACCATTGCTGCCCGACGCAGCTGCTCCGCCACCGCTACTGCTGCGTCTTCTCCTCCTCCTGCTGTTGCGTCGTCTTCTCCTCCGCCGCTGCTGCGTTGCTGCTGCCCATCGTTGCTGCTGCTGCGTCGTCTGGCTTCTTCTGCTCCTTCTGCTGCGTCGTCCATTGCAGCTCGTACTGCTGCTGCGACGCAAGCTCCAGCTCGTTGATTGCTGTTGTCCGCTACTTCTCCTTCAAGTTCTTCGTTTGTCCGTTCGTGATCGTCTTCGGCGTCAAATGGTTTTGGTGCGATATTTGTTTCCGGGCAAATTTGTTTTCGTTCGAGTTCATCATCGTTTCGATCCAGTTAGTGGGTTTGAGTCTCATTTATTGTCCGTAATTTGTTTGATATTTTCATATTTGAAAATAGTATAAGTTTGTTTTATTTTTCTTATTTATTGTTAGATAAAAATGGTTAGTTTAATTATATTGTTGTTAGATCTAAGTTGAAGATTCAATTAATTATTTTTCAGTTTGTTTTATTAATTTCAAAGGATTTAATGTTAATATAATAGAATGTTAGTTTAAATCGTTTGAATCCGTTGTTTGTTGTAGATTAAATTCGTGTTCATTTTGTTTAAAGTTCGTCTTTAATTTAGTGATTTAATGAGAAGTTATGTTTTGGTTTTTAATTTTTTTGAATCATGTATCTTTGTTATAATTTTATTGGAGTTAATTAAAAAGATCAATTGATTATTTGAAGTTTAGTGATTTGAATATGTTTATTTGTTTTGTTTAAGCTTAATTCGAATTTGAATAAAACTTGTTTGTTATTGTTGTTGAAACTTTTCATTTATGTTCATACTTTGTTTGATTGATCTTGAATCCGAAATTAGTATAAGTTTGATTTTCTTGTTTGTTGTTTATCATTTATGATTATTTCTTCAGTTTGCTTCATGATCTTGTTTAGTTTTAATATAGAAATTGTTGGTTGTAATGTGTTAGATTTAATTTTAAGTTCAAATGATTATTGAATTTAGAAATCTGAATATACTTGTTGTTGTTGAATCTGAAAGTAGGTTTGGTTTGTTGTTAAAAATATTATTCAATCAAGATAATTTTAGTTGTTTCTTTGTTGTTCATCATTTAGTTTGAATTTGTTGTTAAAAATTCATTTAGAAATTGGTCATATTTGTTGTATTTTGGTTGAAATTAATTAGGTGAATTGGTTATAGCTGATGGGGGTAGTTTGGTAATTTGCAGTACGTTCAGGGGTAAAATGGTAATTTCAGTAAGGGCAGAGGGGTATTTTTGGAATTAAAATTCTGAATAATTATTTATTTTGAGTGTTCTTTCCATTAAAATTAAGATAATATTAAAATAATTAATAATGGGGGGACAAGATATAATGGTGGAGAATAATGCAATTATTTAATATAAGCATGGGGGACAAGATATAATGGGGTATTTGTTTAATAAAGTGGGGACAAAACATTAGGTAGTGGGATTAAAAGGGGGATTAGAGGAAGATAGTGGGTTTTAATTTTTTTTTTTAATGCTGAAAGATGTTAATAAAAGGAAGGACTTGATCAGATTTTGAGAGGACGGACAGATAGAGAGAGAGAGAGAAAAAAAAGAGCTGAATATTTAAGAGAGAAAGAAAATTCCGAAAAATATTAAAACTTTCAAGAAAAAAAAAAGAAAAGAAAAAATACAAATAAAAAGGGAGCTGGAAATTAGAAGAGAGAGTAGTACACACCTGATAAATATTCTGATATACGGGTTTAGAAATTAAGGGTAACATTAATTAGCCTTTCAAATCTGAAAATTTCCTTGGTTTCTGTCCGTTGTTTGTTGTCTGTGTTTCTGGATTTTATTTTGATTTTCAAATCTGTTCCTGGACTGTTGTTGCTGGGCTGTTGTTGTTGTGCTGTATTATTATTACTGTTGTTGATTCTCATCTTCATCTTCTTTTGTTTCCAATACCAGGTACACGACTGTAATACTAGCTATTGCAAGCTAATAATGTGGAAGCATGAATACATATGAAGAATGAAATTTTGAAGTTTAAATTTCTTTTTTTTTTGGTTCCTTTTATTGATTGTATTTAAGCTTTTCATGTATTACTGAATAATAATTGGAATAAGGAAAATAACATAAGTTAGTCTTTAATGAATCGGTTTGGCAAAACGGGTTAATTCACTAGTTATGAAGGTTTCAAGATTATCAACAGTAGGTTAACCATGAACAAGTAGCTAATTTAGCTAAGGCATGAATTTAAATTAAATTTCGTAAATTAGGCATTAAGGCATGATTTGAGTTCAGGTAAGATTAGAAGAACGTTTAAGTCTAATAAACTTTCTAATAAGCTTTAGTAATTATGGTTAAATCTAGTTTCAAATAGTTGTGAATAATTAATCTCAATAGTTTTTTTTTATAACAATGCTGAGTTTTAATCTAGCTGTATTTGATTCTTTTGAATATTAGTTGTCGGATTTTTATTTTATTTATAATTTCGAATTTTTTGAGTAAAATTCCTTTTCATCAATATTTGTATTAATCTAGCAATTAGTATGTCATGCTTTCTTAAATAAATAAAATAAAAACTCGTAATTAATTAGGATTTTCTTTCTTTATTTTAGAGATTAATTTTAATAGGAAAAATGTAGCCGCTTTAGGATTTGTCCATTTAAAATAAATGAGACGAGCCTCGCCAAATAAAACACACAGATTGCGGGGCCCTCACAAATGCATGCGTTAATTACTTAGAATTCGGGATCGGCCGCTTAGCAAACTCCACGGCCTTATACAAAATAATAAATACGCTAATTGCTTTAGGCGCGTATTTTAATAATCTTACCCTCTTAAACTCGGGTGTGCATTTCATGCGACCCAAATCCAAATCCCAAAACATTGAATAAAAATGTGTTCCGGATTGCGGGTGCATTTCATGTGACGCAATCCAAAGACATGTTTTTAAACGATGTTCACATCCTTTTGAAATATAATAATAAAAGCGGCTAACGGATAAAATTTGCACATAAGTTTATAATATGTATTATATCAGATAATCAAGCCGAATATAACAGTTGAGCGACCGTGCTAGAACCACGGAACTCGGGAATGCCTAACACCTTCTCCCGAGTTAACAGAATTCCTTATCCGGATTTCTGGTTCGCGGACTGTAATACAGAGTCATTCTTTTCCTCGATTCGGGATTAAATTGGTGACTTGGGACACCCTAAATCTCCCAAGTGGCGACTCTGAAATAAATAAATAAATCCCGTTTCGATTGTCCTTTAATTGAAAAAAACTCCCTTGTACCCTTGCGGGGGGCGGAAAAAGTAGGTGTGACAAGTATCAACTTCTTTTTTAATGCTTTTTAAGTTTTTAGTTTGTGAAAGTTTTGATAAGGAAAAAAGATCAGTTTAAAAGTAAACACAAATTAAGGAAGGAGCAACGGAACAAGAAATAATTATTCAATTATTTATTGTATGGTTACATGAAGTTTCCAATTGTTACAGTTTTGTTTTAGAAATTAGTACAGTGCATGATCAATTACTAGAAAACAATAATCTTTTTTTGCTTTTAGGATTCAGACGAAGGAAATTGTGGATTATACGGCTGAGTTTTAGATTAATTGAAGAATATATATTTGCGCACACAGAAATATCTTATATCTCAGCTATTCATCGGTTATTTTGTGGGACCACGTGAAAAGTGGATAAAATAGTTTAACTAAGAATTTTGGGCCTAAAGCCTATATACAACAAATGAGAGGAGCCACCTCAAGTCGTTTCTTTGTTAACACTTTTTTTTTTAAAGATCGGAGAAACACATAAGCATTACATTTATGTATGATAATGTGACAAGGATTCTATTTATCTTTCTTTTTTTTTTTTGGTTTTTTTCTTTACTTTTTTATTCATCTTATTGTAAGAATAAATATTTTGGTTCGTTTTCCCTCCTTTATTTATGGTCTTTTACACATTGTGTAAACTAATGGAGAACTGAAAAACCATCATCCAGTGGATTCTATTTGTTTCACTATATATGTACTTTTTATAATTCGCATTGTATTGAACTCTCGTTAAGTTCTTCATATTTTTTAGAAAGCTGTTGCATACAATCTAAAATGCCACCCACGCATCTCCAGTCTGAATATATGGTCTTGACTGATTAAGTCCTTGTATTATCTCTTATTTGAATGGTGAATTTGACATTTCTCAATATGAATTTATCTTTTTTTATTACACGCGAGAGATATTTTTTTTGTCTTCCGTATTATTTTTTATTGTATAGATTCTCCATTCACTGGCAATCGAGCAAAATTGAACAATTTTAATTTCGTCGTAGTTAATCTGTATTTGCACCGCGGCCCTTAGAACTTTTGCTTCTTCATATTGCAAGTGTACCTGATCAACTATGTCGCATGGAATTTAAATCATTTCCAACCCACTCGTAAATCAAAGCCGATGATGCACTTAAGTCATAATATATTATGTGAGGCTACTCATGATCCCAAACTGCCGAATCGAGCGTAATTGTTCAAAACGACCAGCCGGGTCATTACAAATTTAAATGAAATATTTTTCTTATTAATTCGTTCCAAAAAGAATGATACATTTCTATATTTAAAAATAGTTTAACTTTAAACTTTCATTTTACGCACTTTACCTTTAATGAAAAAATTTTATAGTCACAAATATCATATCCTGCAAAACTTTTGCTCCTTAAATTTTTAGGATTATATTTTGTTTAAAAAAATTAAATTTTATATCAAGTCAAATTACATTATCTAAATTGAAACGGACGGAATAATACTAAATAAACAAGCAAGTCGTCTGAGTTGCTCATCTGACAAATCGGACAGTACAGTAAAGTAAATAGAAAGCGCAAAAAAATAGTAAATAAAGTCTACTTGTGATTCAGCAAAGACTAAGCAAAAATGTAAATAATGGCTTAGATCTAAGGCAAAAAAAAGAAGAAAAGTGTTATAAAATAAAGACTATAAAGTAAAGACAAGTATAGAGAGAAACTGAGATATTATTCAATTCAAACTGATGTACATAATGAACTGAAATCTCTTCTATTTATAGAAGAAAGGAAACTGCTGTGTAAACTGCTACTATACCAGATATGGATAATCTTCTACTGAGAGCAATGTTTATCCATAACGGAGTACTGAAAGGATAAGCTTATTATACCCGATATGGATAATCTTCTACCGGGGGTAATATTTATCCATAACTGGGTACTGAAAGGATAAGATTATTATACCCGATATGGATAATCTTCTACCGGGGGTAATGTTTATCCATAACTGGTTACTGAAAGGATAAGCTTATTATACCCGGTATGGATAATCTTCTATCGGGGGTAATGTTTATCTATAACTGAGTACTGAAAGGATAAGCTTATTATACCCGGTATGGATAATCTTTTACCGGGGGTAATGTTTATCCATAACCGGGTATCGAAGTGATAAGCTTCTTCAGGAAGCTTATTTCCAATAGAGTACTTAAATAGATAAACATATTTACGGTGGAGTCCCATATGGATAAGCTTCTTCAGGAAGCTTATTTACAACGGAGTACTAAATGAACATCCATAATATAATATATTTATAACACTCCCCCTTGGATGTTCATTAAAAGATAATGTGCCTCATTAAAACCTTACTAGGAAAAACCACGTGGAAAAAATCTCAGTGAAGGAAAAAGAGTGCACATATTTAGTAAGACGCATTGCTAGGTGCCTCATTAAAAACCTTATAAGGAAAACCCTGTGGGAAAAACCTTAGTAAGGGAAAAAGAGTACAACGCGCATTTTACTCCCCCTGAAGAAAACCTTATTTCAAATATTTGAGTCTCCGCATTCCAATCTTGTATACCATATTCTCAAAAATTGATGTTGGTAAAGACAATCTGTTGGATTGTCACTTGAACTAATTTGATGCACATCAATGTCACAATTTTCCTGAAGATCATGTATGTAGAATAATTCTGGTGAAATGTTCTTCGTTCTATCTCCTTTTATAAATCCTCCCTTTAATAGTGCTATGCATGAAACATTGTCTCCGTATAATATTGTGGGTCTTTTATCACATTCCAACCCACATGTTTCTCGAATGAATCACTGATCTCAATCATATGCACTCCCTGCTTGCCGGTTTGAAATCGAGCTTTATGGGTATCAGATAAATAACCTGCATCTGCATTACCAATACGATCTGCACCACTTTCGTTAGCATTAGCAAGATAAATAAGTGCACCATCTACACCGAGATAGAGTATTTCAGGACCAAGGAGCTCCTCATCCTCTTCTAGAGGTTGGAACGGATCCTTATTCACTTCAAGTGATTGAATATTCATTGGTGTACTTAATGGGTACACTTTGTCCATGTAAAAGTATGTTTAAGACCCTCTTGGAGCTCTTTCGGAGTTCCAATAAGATTTATGTCACCAACATAAACAACAAGTGTAACAAATTTTGATGACATTTTCTTTATAAAAATATATGGACGAATAACATAATTTATGTAACATCTTTCAGCAAATATTTACTGAGACGATTATACCGCACGCGCACAGATTGCTTTAAACCGTACAAAGATCTTTATAATTTGATCGTGTACATTTCTCAAGACTTTGAATTATATGCTTCGGGCATTTTCAATCCTTCAAGGATCTTCATATAGATTTAGCCAAATAAGTCATATAGGTTAAGACTTGTATCTAAATGGTATGACATCTTCAAGTGTCTGGACTGCTAGTCCGATCCTCACAATCTTTTACAATATTGTGCACTATATTGTATTAAATATATCGTCGACGATCATTTTGTGTCAGTTCCGAAGCGACATAACTTGTGGAGATCTCATCACTTTCTTTATTTTCAGGTACCTGAACTTTTTCGGGAGTTTCATGAAATGTTATGTCGTGGGCTCTTCTAGAGCTTATTTCCTCCTCATTATGATCATTTTGATCATTAGCTCCTACTATTTTTCAAGGATTGTTACCTTTGGAACCGATTGGTCTACCATGCTTCATGCGTACAGTAAACTCTATCCTTTATGGACTTTAATTTTAATAGGAGCATTTGCAGCTGAAATATGATATTTAATTTTGGATCAGCAAATGCTTCTGGCATTCGACTTGAATTATCTTCTAAGTGAGGATCATGATAATTCGATTCATATAACATATGTTTCAACTGTTTATTCCATCCCCCAAATGTTAGAAAAACTAACATATATCCCCAATCATCTTTGGGAAACATATCTTTGTGTATTATGGTAGAGAAATTAGTCATATACCACGCAACAAAAGATAGTAAAAATATTTGGTTTCTGATCCTAAACCAATTGTGAAGGGAGGACTTATCATATATTGTTGATCTGATGCATACAAGTGCTGCTATATGCAATTTAGAAAATCTTAGACCAACACATGAAACTTTGTTCTCATAAGCAATGGTTTAGCCATTAATAGGAGGTATTCAATGTTAAACCAGCTTGGATATAAACCAGCATTATCAAGATGAACTGTCTTGATTTCATAATCTGAAAATTATGCTCTTAATCGAGAAAAGAAATTTCAAATGCCAAACTGTAGGTTGACAATAATTACACATGTAACCATCTCATATATGCACCTATAAGTGGTTCACATGATAGGTGAACAGGCCCATATTCACCTTTTATATATTTCAGAATCAGGGGTCTTAGTCCCAACTTTAGCTGGTATAATCAATTCATTATGAGAACAAGCAACACATGAGAATTCCTGAAGAATCTTCTAGTTCTTTAGTATATGCTTATCTGAATTCTCACATAGCTCATTTTAAAAATGGCAAATGAAAACTTCAAGTTTATCATGTCATGTGCTATCTCTTAGTAAACTTCTGGTTTACTGTGATACATGATATAGTACAAATTAAAGAATAAGGCGGGTAACTTCTCACATACATATTATTTTACTCCCTATGATTGTGGAAACATGAAGATTATCAATCTTCTAATCATTTGTAGTCTCAATATGATAGCCTTTTGTATTAGTAAACTTCAGGTTTACTACAACATATATTTTGACCATAATCATATAATATGAATGGCATATTTGTATATAAGCTCTTCGAGAGCCTTCATTTATTATCCACAATCTAATATTTATCTGGCACTACTGGTGTCATGTATTCTTTGGGCAAACATTTAGCTCTTCAGGAGTTGTTGATATATTTTGTACTATCAAATATTGCTCAGACACTACTGGTGTCATGAGAGAAAATCACAATCAAATAAACAATGTAAAACAATTGTTTAAGCACACGAAAACTCTTCTTCATACTATTTTTCCACTTCAGGAGGCAATTTCAATTGTGTTACTTCTTCAGGAGCAAATTTAAAATACGAAATATTGAGTATATATTCTCTCAGTTATATTAACTCTTCTGGAGGTGAATTGTAATGTATTCACATCAAGAGCGCGTTCATATTTACTCGACTTATTAGTATTGTCACATTCACTTCAAGGAATGGATTAATATTATCAAAAATTCTCATCCTTCAGGAAATCGAACATAATTATCTGAATGCGCATTAATCGCATCAAATTGTGATGCCTCAACTTCTTTTAAAATATTTACTACTTCAGGAGCAAATCGAGGCGTGCATTTAATATAGAGAATATTTATGTAGCTTATCTTCAATTGTAACCATAGAAAGCCTAAATTATCACTTCTGGTGATCATAGGCATATACCACTTCTGGTAGTTAACAAAATATAATTACAATGAGATATACGAAATATAACCACTTCTTGTGGTTGTATATTTCTTGCAAACTCTGCTAGAGTTTAGGTTGATCTAATAATGTTATCCATATTCTTCAAAATGACATAAACAAGATATATTATAGTAAACATCATTATCAAATCATAATATTTCTTTATGTACAACAATTACATAACCATACTATCTATTACAAATAACAAAAATTAAAATATTTATATTTCTACAGATTCACCACCGATTACATGACTTGTTTCTCCTTCTGGGAGTGCAAGGTAATCAGTTACATCCAAATGCATGAAGTTTAAATTATCTTCAAAAATAAAATTTGCTTTAGCATTTTTCTCTGTCTTCTTTAGGGAGGCTTGATAAAGCTCAACCAGGTGCTTTGGAGTACGACAGGTACGTGACCAATGCCTTTTTTCTCCACCTCTATAGCATGCATTTTCTGCATTTGGTGTTTGCACCGCTTCATGCTTTTGTTCATTCCTTTTCTACTGCTGGTGGTGAGGAGTGTTCTTTGGTGCATTATTATTACCATGATTAGAGTTTCTTTCCCGACCACGACCATGACCACGACTGGGGCCACGACCTTTTCCACGTTTAGCCTGGTGGAAGTTCGTCTCATTCACTTCAGGAAATGGACAAGAACCATTAGGTCGGCTTTCATGATTTTTCATTAATAACCCGTTATGTTGCTCGGCTATAAGAAGATGTGAGATAAGTTCAGAATACTTTTTAAATCCCATCTCTCGATATTGCTGCTGCAGGAGCATATTCGAGGCATGAAAAGTGGTGAAAGTTTTCTCCAACATATCATGATCAGTAATATTATCACCACATAACTTCAATTGGGAAATAATTCTGAACATAGCAGAATTATACTCACTGATAGATTTAAAATCTTGTAGCCTTAGATGAGTCCAATCATATCGTGTCTGTGGAAGAACGACCATCTTCAGGTAGTCATATCTATCTTTCAAATTATTCCACAGTATGATTGGATCTTTAACAGTAAGATATTCCATTTTCAGGCCCTCATCAAGGTGATGGCGTAGGAATATCATTACTTTGGCACGGTCTTGGTTTGATGCCTGATTTTTGTCTTTGATGGTGTCTGCCAGACCCATCGCATCAAGATAAATTTCAGCATCAAGCACCCAAGACATGTAGCCTTTGCCCGATATATCCAGGGCTACAAATTCAAGTTTAGAAAGATTTGACATTATTTAGGAAAAAAAAGTTCTTACCTCAGATACTCTCAAAATATTTGCTCGAGATGGCAGAGTATCGTGCTGATAACGTGTTATAAAATAAAGACTATAAAGTAAAGACAAGTATAGAGAGAAATTGATATATTATTCGATTCAAACTGATGTACATAATGAACTGAAATCTCTTCTATTTATAAAAGAAAAGAAGCTGTTGTGTAAGCTGCTACTATACCAGATATGAATAATCTTCTACTGAGAGCAATGTTTATCCATAACGGAGTACTGAAAGGATAAGCTTATTATACCCGATATGGATAATCTTCTACCGGGGATAATGTTTATCCATAACTGGGTACTGAAATGATAAGCTTATTATACCCGGTATGGATAATCTTCTACCGGGGGTAATGTTTATCCATAACCGGGTATCGAAGTGAGGAAGCTTATTTCCAATAAAGTACTTAAATAGATAAATATATTTACGGTGGAGTCCCATATGGATAAGATTCTTCAAGAAACTTATTTATAACGGAATACTAAATGAACATCCATAATATAATATATTTATAACAAAAAAAGGTATTCCATGGTGCCGAGACATCAAAGAAATCAGCTCTGTGAAAGCTTTCTTCCATCTTTCTCACATTTTGCACTTCGTATAAATATACATATGCTCCTGGCATCAATCTTTTAAACTTCAAAGCTGTTCCAAATCGGGAAATTCAGGTAAGAATTAAAGAATTAATCCGTGTTTTCCTTTACAGTTCATAAGTATTTCTTTCTGCAAGTCAAAGAAGGGCATGCGTTTTCACTATGTCGTAAAACGTACAACTATTCATTGTTTGGAGTCACATCTGATTTTGTTACAATTTTTGGCCAATTTTTCTTTCATATTTTTTGTAGGTTCCGAATATTATGTTTCTTTTATCCGTATGTTTCTCAGTTTTCTGATCGATTAACGGTTAGATCAAACATATGCTCTATCTGACCCAATTTATGTAATGAAATTTGCTGATTACAGAAATTAAGAAAGGAAGAAACACTTTTGAAACTTAAGGTAAAAAACAAGCCTTCGGTATTAGTGTAACTATTAATCGAAAATAGAAAGTCTAAACTTAAATTATTTCTTAATATAAAGATGTTGGGGCTGAAAGAATAGTACAATTCATATTGGTTTGTTTTAAATCATCTCATTAAAGGTGAAAAAAGTTAAATTTAAATAATTTCTAAATATAGAAGTGTACACATAAATGTGACAAAGGGAGTAGTACTCCTCAAAGTAGCTTCAACAACTTCATCAAGTCTGGTTATCAATTACCATTTTTATCAGGTTATCAATTGATGTTTATTAAGAAATTTACGTGATAATTGATGTATAAATATTTTCTACAGTATTTAATTTTTTCAATGAGATACGCCAGCCCTACGATCCCACATATGTTCAACTTGGTGAACTTTCTTCTAGTGATTTAGTGAAGTTCTGATGCTAGAGTTCCATTTTCCTTTGCAATTTCCAGCTCAGGGACTATCTCCAAAACAAGAGAAATCACGTGCAGAGAAATATGTCGCTCGATCCTACTGACATCCGAGAGTGGGTGCAATCGCATTTGCCCAAAAATGATGCTTTGGGCTTTTCCAATTTCCTTCTAGACAGCTTGAAGGAGCTCTTGTCTTGCCATTCTGGTTCACTTGCATCTGTAAAAGACCAACTTGAAGTGGTATGTGCGGAGCTTCAGTCTTTCCAACCGTTTGTCAAGGGTGTAGCAGAACAAGGCAATAATGCACGTGACGAAATTATTCACAATTTTGCTGAAAGAGTCATTGATATGGGATATGAGGTTGAGTATATAATTGATTCTTTTGTAGTTGGAGACGTTCCTCATACTTATCTTACAGAGTGGCTCTCAGAAATCATACGGGAGATTAAGCTTATTAAAACAGAGTTGTACATATATAGGGAAAACCCCACTGCTAGAAACAAAGAACTGGTGGTTTTTGAGGATGTTAGGAACACTATAATAAATCGACTATTTAGAGGACCACGAGAGCTGGACGTTGTTTCTGTTGGGAATAAACCCCTTACCAAAATAATATTCACGGTAATAAAGCGGAATAATAATGTAGCACCGAGATACGGTAATTAACAAGAATAAAAGAGTAACAATGACACCAAAATTTTTACGTGGAAAACCCTTCTGAATAAGGGAAAAAACCACGACCCCGAGAGGAGCAACTGATATCACTATAGTAAGGAATTTTACACTTTGTAGGTCGGAGGTAAATACTCCAAAGACCACTACAACACTCAAAAGAAATAACCCTCTTTTGATATTCTCACCTCACTACAATATCGTTCACTCTCTATTTTCCTCACAGACTATTTTCTTATACCTTGTCTGTGAAACCTCACTCTTTCTTTCTCTCTTTGTTGGTGTGTAGAAATGAGAGTTGAAGCTCTCCTTTTATAGCCAAAGCTTCACCCTCTAAAGCCTACAATATTTGACAATTTACACACACTTTTCACAATTCAACAAAGTTGGCTACCAAACCAAAGAAATTCAACAAGGTTGGCTACCAAACCAAACTAATTCAACAAGGTTGGCTACCAACCAAACCAAGTCAACAAGGTTGGCTACCAAACCAAAGAAAACTCTTATTAGGCACATGCCTAATACTTCTTCAATGAGATGGACATCATCAATCTCCCCTCCAGTCTCATTCATCTAGAGGAGGTAGCACTGTCTTCTAGTTTGAGTGCATGCCGACAAGTTCTTTGCATAGCTCGAACTTGTTCCTTGGTACCACCTTGGTCAGCATATCTGCGGGATTCTCACTTGTAGAAATCTTCAAGACTTTTAGAGATTCATCATCTACCATTTCTCGAATCCAATGATATCTCACATCAATGTGTTTGGTCCTTGCATGGTACATAGAGTTCTTGCTAAGGTCTATTGCACTTTGACTGTCACAATAGACGACATACTCCTTCTGATGCAATCCAAGCTCTTGAAGGAATCGCTTGAGCCATATCATCTCCTTGCCAGTTTCTGTAGCGGCAATGTACTCTGCTTCAGTTGTTGAAAGTGCAACGCACTTCTGCAACTTAGACTGCCATGATATAGCTCCCCCTGAAAATGTAAATAAATATCCAGTAGTAGATTTTCTGTTGTCAATGTCACCTGCCATATCAACATCTGTATAGCCCTTCAAGATTGGATCAGATCCTCCAAAGCACAAACAATCTCCCGTGGTACCTCTCAGGTACCTGAGTATCCACTTGACTGCTTCCCAATGTTCCTTTCCAGGATTTTCAAGAAACCTGCTGACAACACCAACTGCGTGAGCAATATCAGGTCTAGTACATACCATTGCATACATCAAGCTTCCGACTGCTGAAGCATAAGGAACTTTAGCCATGTTCCCTTTCTCCTCCACTGTTGTAGGACACATCTTCTTACTCAACTTTAGATGACCAGCAAGAGGTGTGCTGACTGGCTTAGCATTCTTCATGTTGAAGCGTTCTAGTACACGTTCAATGTACTTCTCCTGAGATAGCCACAACTTTCTACTTGTTCTCTCTCGAACTATCTTCATCCCTAGAATTTGTTGTGCTGGGCCCAAGTCCTTCATATCAAATGACTTGGACAGATCTCCTTTCAACTTTGCTATCAACCCCTTGTCTTTTCCTACAATTAACATGTCATCCACATACAACAACAATATAATAAAGTTATTCTCAGAAAATTTTTTGAAGTATACACATGGATCAGAATAGGTCTTTAGGTATGTTTGACTTTTCATGAATGAATCAAACTTCATGTACCACTGCCTTGGTACCTGCTTCAATCCATAAAGACTCTTATTCAATTTGCACACCATGTGTTTCTTTCCAGCTACTTCAAATCCTTCTGGTTGCTCCATATAAATCTCCTCTTCCAAATCTCCATGAAGAAATGCAGTTTTCACATCCAACTGCTCCACTTCAAGATCTAGGCTAGCTGCTAAGCTCAAAATTGTTCGAATAGAAGTCATTTTAACAACGGGGGAGAAAATTTCGTCAAAATCAATACCTTTCTTCTGTTCGAAGCCTTTAACCACCAATCGAGCTTTGTATCTGACCAGCTTGCCATCTCCATCTTTCTTGAGTTTAAAGACCCATTTGCATTTGAGTGGTCTTTTACCCTTTGGAAGTTCAACCAGCTTGTATGTGCCATTTTTCTGGAGAGATTCCATCTCTTCTTGCATAGCTTTCATCCACTGGTTCTTTTCTGGATGGGACAACACCTCCTTAAGACTTTCTGGCTCCCCCTCATCACTGATGAGGACATACTCTGTGGAAGGGTACCTGCGTGACTCTACCCTTGGCCTCTCTGATCTCCTCAGAGGTTGAGGTTGTTCTTCTCCCTGAGTGGGGTGCTCCACTTCCTCGACACCTTCATCAAGTTGCTCCCCCTGCTCAATAACCTCACCAGGTTGCTCCCCCTGCTCGGCAACCTCGTCGGTCGTACTTTCTGCACTTGTGGGATTGTTAGAAGTAGAAGGAATAGTAACAAAGTTAGGAATTATACCATTCTTCGCCTTTTCTGACATATCAGCAGCAGTTCCAACTTCACTTTCTCGGAAGACTACATCTCTACTTCTGATGACCTTCTTCTTTACAGGATCCCACAGTCTGTACCCGAACTCTTCATCTCCATATCCGATAAATATGCAGGGAACAGATTTATCATCCAGCTTTGTTCTCTGCTCTTTTGGTACATGTGCAAAGCTCTGCAACCGAACACCTTCAGATGCGAGTAGGACACCTCCTTGTTGGTCCAGACTCTCTCTGGGATTTCAAACGCCAACGGAACTGATGGACTCCTATTGATCAGGTAACAGGCTGTCTGAACTGCTTCACCCCAGAATGACTTAGGCAGTTTAGCCATTCTGAGCATGCTTCTCACCTTCTCCACAATGGTGCGGTTCATCTTCTCGGCTACGCCATTGTGCTGTGGGGTTCCAGGAACTGTCTTTTCATGTCTGATCCCATGACTTGAACAATACTCTTCAAATTCCCTTGAAGTGTACTCACCTCCATTGTCACTTCGGAGACGCTTTAGCTTTCGACCCGTCTCCCTTTCTACTAGAGCATGAAACTTCTGGAAAACTTGAAACACCTGATCTTTGGTTTTCAAAATATAAACCCATAATTTTCGTGAAGCATCATCAATAAAAGTAACAAAATATTTGTTACCGCCCATTGATTCAATTTCCATTGGGCCGCAAACATCAGAATATACTAAATCAAGTATATTCAATTTTCTTTCAGACGATGTCTGAAATGAGACTCTATGCTGCTTACCAAATAAACAGTAGTCACAAGGTTTTACCGTTGTACCTTTGGCATAAGAAATGAGTGATTTCTTGACAAGAATCTGCAATCCCTTCTCGCTCATATGACCCATTCTTTTGTGCCACAAATCTACAGAAATCTCATCTTGTGCCGCGTTCAATTCACCTTGGCATATTTCTGCATTTGTCCTGTACAACGTGCCACGAGCAACTCCCTTTGCAATCACCAATGATCCCTTAGTGAGTCTCCACTTTTGATTTGCAAAATAGCTCTCGTATCCATCTCGGTCTAAAGCAATTCCCGAGATCAAGTTCATCCGTAAATCAGGTACATGCCGCACATCCTTTAGAACCAATGTGCATCCGACATTTGTCTTGATACAAATGTCACCAATCCCTGCAATCGGTGTGGCATGGTGAGACCCATTTTCACTGTGCCGAAATCACCTGCTACATATCTGCAAAAAAGATCTCTTACCGGTGTGGCATGGTGAGATGCCGCTGTGTCAACCACCCATTCCGACTCTGAACCTGACAGGTGCATGCATTCCTCTTCCTCATTTATAAAGAGGACAACATTATCATTATTTTGCACCATGGCGGCTGTGTTGTCGTCATTCTTCTGGCCACTGGTTTCACCTTTGCCCTTCCTTGGATTTGGGCAATCTCTTTTGAAGTGACCTGGTTGATTACAGTTGTAGCAATTTCTGACTCTTGATTTGGATCGGTTCTTTGACTTCCCACGAGCTCCGGATCTACCATAGTTGTTCGAACTCCTTTGATAACTCCTGCCTCTACCTTCTGTGATGAGAGCCTGTCCTTGATTTTCAGGCTTCTTTCTCATCTTCTCATTGAGTAGAAGAGCCGATGTGACATCTTTCAACTCAATAGTAGTCTTACCATGCAGGATAGTTGTTGCCAAATTATCGTACGAAGATGGCAACGAGTTCAATAGCAAGATGGCTTTATCTTCTTCCTCGATTTTCACTCCGAGGTTGGCAAGCTGTGTGATTAGTCCGTTAAACACATTTAAATGTGACAAAAAATTCGTACCTTCACTCATGTGTAGGGCGTATAACTGCTTCTTCAGGTACAATTTATTTGTCAGCGTTTTGGACATGTATAGGCTTTCCAACCTTGTCCAAATTCCTCGTGCAGTGTCTTCATCAATGATGTTATTTACCACATCATCTGATAAGTGCAACCTAATTGCACTAGCAGCTCTTTCATCCAAGTCAGCCCAATCCTCAGCTTTCATGGTATCAGGCTTTTTGGAATCAACATCTAGAACCTTGTGTAATCCTTGTTGGATGAGCATATCTCTCATCCTTCTTTGCCATGTTGAGAAACCGTTATCTCCATTGAATTTTGCTACCTCGTACTTTACTCCGGACATTTTTATTTTTCACCAAGTATAGTACTACCGGCAGTGAATAGTATTTCAGTGAACGAGCAGAACCTGTGCTCTGATACCAGTTGTTGGGAATAAACCCCTTACCAAAATAATATTCACGGTAATAAAGCGGAATAATAATGTAGCACCGAGATACGGTAATTAACAAGAATAAAAGAGTAACAATGACACCAAAATTTTTACGTGGAAAACCCTTCTGAATAAGGGAAAAAACCACGACCCCGAGAGGAGCAACTGATATCACTATAGTAAGGAATTTTACACTTTGTAGGTCGGAGGTAAATACTCCAAAGACCACTACAACACTCAAAAGAAATAACCCTCTTTTGATATTCTCACCTCACTACAATATCGTTCACTCTCTATTTTCCTCACAGACTATTTTCTTATACCTTGTCTGTGAAACCTCACTCTTTCTTTCTCTCTTTGTTGGTGTGTAGAAATGAGAGTTGAAGCTCTCCTTTTATAGCCAAAGCTTCACCCTCTAAAGCCTACAATATTTGACAATTTACACACACTTTTCACAATTCAACAAAGTTGGCTACCAAACCAAAGAAATTCAACAAGGTTGGCTACCAAACCAAACTAATTCAACAAGGTTGGCTACCAACCAAACCAAGTCAACAAGGTTGGCTACCAAACCAAAGAAAACTCTTATTAGGCACATGCCTAATACTTCTTCAATGAGATGGACATCATCAGTTTCCATCGTTGGTTCGGCCGGATCTGGTAAAACAACCTTTGCCCGAAGTTTTCAAGAAGATTGGGGAATTCTTTCTCATTTTGATTTCTGGGCAGAGTGTCGTGTTTCACAAGAATACACGCGTAAAGACTTGCTACTTTCCATTTTGGGTTATGCTAATTATGAGCCTACCGAGCTTAGTAAGAAAGATGATTATGAATTAGCTGATAGACTAAGAAAAATTTTATTGACAAAGAGATATCTTTTAATTATTGATGATGTGTGGGAAGTAAAAGCATGGGCCGATTTAAAATTGTGCTTTCCAAACCAGAAATGGTAGCAGAATCATTCTGACCACCAGATTTCGAGATGTCGCTCTTTATGCTAGTCAAAATGTTACTAAACCCCATCATTTACGTTCTTTGACCTTGCCTGAAAGCTGGATCTTATTACAGAAGAAGGTATTTGGGAAAGAAATCTGCCCCGAAGAACTAAGTAAATTAGGGAAAAGAATAGCAAAATTGTGTAAAGGGGTACCACTTTCCATAGTTCTAGTGGCTGGTCTTCTTGCAAAGACGAATAGTACCAGAAAATGCTGGAAGCAAATGGAATCACTTTTTGGAGAACGAATCCAAGCTGATACGGAGGCATTAGCAAAACTAAGTTACAATGATTTACCTGATATACTGAAACCATTACTTCTGTATTTTGGAGCAATTTTTGAGGACAAGGAGATTTCAGTCTCAAAATTAACAAGCTTATGGATCGCCGAAGGATTCATAGAAAGTGATAAGGAGATGTGTCTGGAGGACATTGCAGAACATTACTTAGAGGATATGATTGGAAGAAACCTCGTCACAGTGACTAAGAGATAAAGCAGAAAGATAAAAGCTTGTCGTCTGCAAAACCTAGTGCTCAAGTTCTGCAAGGCAAAAACCGAAGTAGATAATTCTTACTGTGTCTAAAAAGGTATATACCCCTTCTATGTTTCTCTAACTTCTAATTAATTTAGACTTCCGCTATTGTTCCTCATTCTACTTAAATTTTTCATTGCCAGGGATTACGATGCCAATCCTCCACATCTTTTTTCTGAAAAGCCTTCCCACCGCCGCTTATCATTTTGTTCTAATCAGGATGCTCTTGCTGGGTGGAGGCCATCATGCTCACATGCTCGTTCAGTATTATTCAGGGAGGTCAGTGATAATACATGTTCTTCAATGGGACATGCCTCTATCATCTTTGGCAGCTTCAAGTTTCTTAGGGTGTTGGATTTGGAGTTCGTGGTTGTAGATTCTTTTTCCACTGAACTTAATCATCTAAGGTACCTTGCTGTTCAAACTACTCAGAGTTCTATCCCATCATCTATTGAAAATCTTTACAATCTTCAGACCTTCATAATCAAAAGAACTGGAGGAAAGCAGGTACATTTGCCAGATACTTTGTGGAGGCTGATTAATTTGAGACATATAAGCATCAGTTACCGAGCTTTGTTTAACTTGCACGATGCACAAGAATCCCTTGATGAGAGCCCCTCAAAACTTTACGATTTGGCTACACTTTCCTCACCATATGTTTCCAGTGCGGAAGATATGGAGATGATAGTGAGAAAAGTACCCAATCTTCGAAAGCTAAAATGTGAATTTGCGGATTCATGGGGTTGGGAAAAGAATGAAAATGGATTCCCTGTATTAGACTCCTTACATCGACTTGAAACGCTAAGGGTTCACTTCTTCAATTTTCCAAAAGTAGGTCCTTCAAGATTAAATTTCCCATTGAATCTCAAGAAACTGACTGTAACACTTCTCAAATTTATAATAAAAAAAAAATCGAAATACGCTATTTATAGAATTAAATTATTATTATAATTTTTTTCTTGCCTATAGTGAAAACATATAGATATATACACTTAAGTAGTTGGATGTACAATTAGGAGAATATTAATAATTTTGTTATTATTAAATATTAAAAGTATATATAAGTTAATACTAGTTGAGTTAAAACCAAAAAAAAAAAAAAAAGAAATGGGAAAACAAATAAAGAAAAGGAAAACGTGAAAACAAGTCCTAACCCATAAAGGGTTATGGACTGCAAAAGAAATAAAAAGGTTTTAGGACTAAGAAACAGAATACGCTGAAACGTTAAGTTAAAAAAAGGGCCCTCGTTCACGCACAAACGCAGAATCGTAAGACAAAGTCTTGTTGCTCAGTACTCCCGCAGGCAACGCGAAGTTTAGGTTTCTTTACAAGTCACTAATTCTTGAACTCAGGTATGTAAAATCCCTATTATCAATTACCCTACAGTAGTAACAGGTAAGATTGAATAGCTAATTCCCTTCTTCCTCTATATCATCAATAAAGTTCATAATTAGGTGTAGTACTTGAAAATTAATTAAAATACACTGGTTGTTGTAGAATCAATTGTTTGACGGATATAAATTGGATTGGAGTCTACGTATTGGCTCGAGAAGTTTTGAGGTGAGTTGACATAACCCTTTACTAAAGTGGTTTAACTCACAAAAGCACACATACAAGGTGTTTGATGAATTGCTTAAAAGAGTTTATCTTTATTTAATTAGAGCGAGTGAGTACCCATTAATTTAGAATTGTTCTAGCAAAAGTTTAGATGATCTATTATGCTATATGTGCTTAAATTTTCAGATTTTTGTGTTATTCTTATATGCTATTTTCATGTTGAAGATTATGAAGAAGAAAGAGTCTTTAGAAATATTTTTATATGTTTATTTCATTCTTATGTCTTGCTTTACATTTAAGGGCACCAATATGAGCATGTACATAATGTTCTATAAAGAAAAGATTTAGACTTGAAAAAGTCACAAGGAAGAAGTTTTAGATAGAAAAGATTTTTGGGGAGTATCCGTTATTCTGAGAAGGGGTCATCGTCCAGGCCGAGGGTCCTGACCAAGGCGTTGACTTCCTGAAACTACTTGTGCCAAAGTAGGGAGCATACGAGCCGAGGGTCTCGTTGCTGAGAATTTACTTAGCCATGCTAAGGTATGATACATGAGCGCTGAGAACCATGAAGCGAGTGACACCTCGTGGATTGGGCCTATTCGATCAGGTTGGGATCGAACCCGTGCCGATCACACGGTGACTGAGACAGAATTAAGTCAGGATAGTTGGAACTCCCAAAGTATAAAGTGAAGTATTTTTTTTAAAGAAAGAAAAAAAAAGAATTTCTTTTAGAATATTCATAAATTGCTATTATGCAATTATTTTAGAATTATTCTTATAAGCTTTATGTTTTACATGCATTTCGAACCTTTACTCGTAATGTATATGTTATTAAAGTTTCTCCCCCTGCTGTTGAAACTCACTGAGTACATTGGATGATACTGACATTCTCTTTTGGGAACCTACGTTGGTCTGCGGTACAACGTAGGAACCGGATTTGCAGGCGAGCAGGCTACGAGTTAGGACTTCCTTCCCTTCCAGTGATATTGGTGAGCTCCGCTTTTGTTCGTGGAGTATTCTTAGAGTCATTTTCATTTAGCTATTTCTTTGTTTATCTAGAGAACTGACTAGGAAATCTCATGTCCTGAGCAGTGCGTCAGTTTATCAGTAGAGGCTTCATAGACATAGTCATTGGGTTGAGATTCAGATATTATTTTATAATAACTTAGCAGTAATTCAGTAGTTACTACGAATAAAGCTTTGGAGTTGATTTATTTAAATATTTGAATTAATCAAAAGTATTTAGTTATAGTATTGTTTTTTGCATATAAAGTTTGGAGTTATAATAGGTATGATAAGCAGAGATGGTTCGCTCGGTCATGTTTAGTGATCGAGTGCCGGTCTCGGCTTGTTCAGAAAATGGGTCACATTATGCAAATTTTATCTGCCGCCTGCTGAAATTTCAATCATTGCCAAACTTGTCAACCTTGAGATACTTAAACTGCAACAAGTTGTTTTTGAAAGGGAGGAATGGGAAGTGGCAGATGAAGAGTTCCCTAAGCTCAAGTTGTTGAAGCTAGAAAATCTCAAACTCTCACAATGGAGAGCATCTGATGAAGCCTTTCAGAACCTTAGGCGATTGGTTGTAACAAGATGTTTAAAACTCGAAGCAATCCCTTATTGCTTTGAGGACATTCCTTATTTGGAATACATTGAAGTAAAATCATGCAGTGAAGATGTCATCAACTCAGCCAGGGATATCACAGAAATGCGAGTTGATATGGGTTTGGATTATTGTGACTTTAAAGTTTTTACTTAGCATTGGAATAATGCTTCAGTTTCTTTGCAGTCCGATTACAGGTACAATCTTAAGCAAATACTGGCATTTATATTGCTCACTTATACTCCCTTGATTATATTTCTTTTAGTGACTAGCTCATTTATTTATTTAAATTGCTTTCACTTTAATTAGTTGTCCTTGAAAACTCTTTCAAATAAACTTTCTTTACACGCATCCAGTTCTTGTTTATGGTGATTAATTGTTATATACCTCTTACTTCGTTCTTTCTTCTTTCTTTAATGATCTTATGTTCTTTTCAATTTTTTTTCCTTTGTTTGATTAGTGCAGCTATTCTTTGTCGCAGGGTGCTCCTTGGCGTAGTCATTGCTGATTTGTGTTACTTGGTTTTTCCGCTCCTTGTTGTACTCCAGGGACCATGGCAATATTAGTTTTATGTTTTTTTTTAAATAAATAATTAAGTTCTTTCTTAAATTCAAATGTATCTATTGGTGCAACATTGTTGAATTGCCATGATATTTTATCACTGTCACGACTCAACTCCCACCAGAGCCGTGACGACGCCTAACACTACTTGTCAGACAAGCCAACAATCACATAATAACTAGGCATTTAGATAAACATGATTTAGTAAACTTAACCACTGGAGAAACCCAACGGGTGGCTAAAATAAGAAAAGTGAAAGTAATTAAAAAAGGAGAATTTCCTTTAACAAAATAAAAGAGGGATATTTAGAAAACTTACGAGTGTAGTTCCAGGATTCAAGAATAGAAGAAGCCGACGCCGGTAAAATATCCTTGGAAGCGACGACAACAAACTCCTCCATCCAGCCACGGTTGATATCATCATCAACACTGGTGACAATGACATGGTGACCACGTTTGCTGAGTTTGATCATGCCTCCACGGAAAACTTAGGGGCATAGAGATTGATCATATGAGCAAGAGTAATGGTTTCACCAGCCTGAGAATACAAGAATCGAAGACAAGCCATCTTTCGCCATATTGACGATCCTACTTGAGCTACGAAAACTTGGTAGTTCTGACAAAACTCCAAGATGATGGGATCAATTTCCTTGCCAAGCCCTAAAGTGAAAGGACACGTGTAAACGTACATGTACCCTGGTTTACTAAAACTAATTCTTTCCACTTCATTAGGGGTTGAAACCTCAATATTGCTCCAGCCACAATCCTCTTTTATAACAGGAATGTTGGCCAGACGAATAGAAGAGATGTATTTACCAACTCTATTTCAGTCATTTTCATGATGAGAGGATTCCTTTCGAATATGGAGATCCGTCTTGCAACATAACTGTGAAGGGATGATCGTGTCAATAGAGGGGGGATTGGCATCGGGTTTCTTAGATTTGCTCTTTTTTTGATGGGTTGCCACTGATGTAAGTGCATGTGTAACCGGAGGAAGAGATACCGGAAGACATGGTGACGGAAAATATGAATTTGAAAGTTTTACTGAGAAAGGGAGAGTTGCAAAAAAGCTTTAAGAAACTCGAATAATAAAGGTTTGTAAAATTGAAAGATAAAAGTGATAAGAAGAGGAGAAGTTTATAGGCAGCAAAATGCAAGGCCATCATTACCTAGGTAACTAGCGAAAATATTTGTCGAATCACGGGATAACACATGTTCAGCTCACTAAATGCAAAAAGACTTACGTCTTTTCAAGTGTTAGAAACCGTTCGGAACTTTCCCGACAAGAAAAGAAGTCTTTATCTACTTCCTGGTTACATCAAGTTTAGTCACCGAAAAATAGGGGGACTATCGGTATGGGATAAAATTAACGAATGACCGGTGGACATTTGTCAAGTTGACATGTAGCAGTTAAGATAGGTGGGATATGAGTCAGCAAATAGCTGGTACCGGTGACAAGCATGTGATTGGTATTATGGGAGTTCCGAAGACACAGGAACCGGAGACGAAAGTTTGAAAGTAAGATACCGGTTGAAGAAGGCAGCATTCAAGGAGCGACCGTTATAAGGAATCTTAGCATTTATACTCAACCGTAATGCAGTTATCACGAAGGGTCTTTATTCACATTAAAAAGGAGCTTGATTTGGCGATCTTGTCTCTCTTAATTTAGCTATAAATAGAAAAAATTGTACTCATTGAAGGGACACATAATACTTGTATGAAAATAGGCTAAACTTATTCTCTTATTCTATTAATATTATTTTGCCAAGCACTTTCGTATTTATATTGTTCTTGCTACTGGAGAAGCATAATTCGAGGCCCAAGCTCGTCTCTTCTTCAATTGTTTCTTATTTTATGCAATATTGTTTTTTACTATTTTATTTTTTCTGATCAATTTAATTCACGTGTCTATAAATCACGTTATAAATTCAATTGTATTATTTTTCGGGTAAACAATGAATAGCATAATTAATTTGTATGGAAGCTATTGTAAAATATAACCAATAGCCTTATTATCTTCGGGATTGTACGTCGTTCTATCATTGCAGCCTCTTGAGGCCTACTTTCAACAAATCTTTTATCATTTTCGATTTCACTCTCTAAAAAAAATTATCTTTGGTTAGTTCTTACCGTTTCTTCATAATTTTGCAAGATTAGTGAGAGAAGTTACTCTTGCGTTGAGTGTATACAGTAAAATCGGAGGCTCAAATTTTCGATCATTACGACGCTTCGTAACCACGTTGTCAAAGGCTCGAGGCTACGATCGAGACTCACACCCGAGGGGCTATCGACGCCCGACCTTGGGCAGTACACATCGATGGTTATGGCGAAAAATTGGGAAGTTCCCAAGGCGCGTAGCTAGAGCTGGCAAAGCCTAGTGGGCTAGTTCAGACCCGAATCAAGGCTTCAAATGGCTTTACCAACCCCATATCTTTGTAATAAATATATTTGTATTATGTTGGGATTTTCCCTCATATATAAAGGGGATCCTTGTCATTTTGTAAGGGACCTGATGCTCAATATTAAATATACAAGAACATTCTCTCTGCTCTCTAACATATTCTATTGATCTCATTGCTTTCATTTATTGCTTATATTCATTATGTTTTATTTCTTGTTCTTCATTTATTGCTTATTATTGGCTATAAAGAGCCGTCATTGATTTTCTCATAACTGTTATTCATCCATTGACTACCCTCAGCAGGACATCCGACTCGACCTCGAGGCCCTGAATAAGCAAGCTCGAGGCCCCGATTATCAGCCATTCGGTTTGGTTATCACCTTGTTTTCAAGCTCTTATCTTGTTTCCAAGTCTTTCACTTAGAATCAATTGCCTAACAACTAGCATAAAAATGGATCACATATTTTTAGAACCATAAAATCAAATCTAATTGTAATTACCATTTTCAAGGTAAACAGTTTGGCGCCCACTCTCGGGCTAAAAATAATAGTGATTATTTTCTTGCTGGTTTTACTACATAATGCAAATTATCTTTCACGCTTTTTCTTGTCCAAGATCTTTTAATTTCAGGTTAAAATGTCTAACTCAGTAAATACACGTGAAAACAACAACCTTGAAGACCATGGAGAAAATGGTTTGGATGTTCCAGGTGTTGGTGTACCACCACGAAACCCTGAGAATGACCAGAACCAATTCCCGTGGACGTGGTCTCGCGCAATGCCCAGCATGCCGAAATAATCTCCCACACCAATAGGATCATACACCAAGAAGATCAACAAGAAGCTTAAAAAACCGCGGCTCAGGAAGAACAAGGGGTTAGCCTTCACGTCATCTTTAAAATGTTGCAAGCACAACAACTGGCGATTACTCAATTGCAAAGCCACCAAAAGACTCCCAGCACAGTAGCTCGGGAAATGGCTCCTCGAGCTGAGCAGGTACCAGAAAGATCAAGCAACAACGGGTCGGCATCCGACCCCGCCAACATAAAGATGCTTGAGGACCTCACAAAGAGGTTCGAGTCGGGCGAGAAGAAGATGGAAGTCAATGACAAGAAGGTAGAGAACTACAATTCTAGGGTCGATCAAATTCCGGGCGCACCCCCGATTCTGAAAGGTGTAGATTTGAAGAAGTTTGTACAAAAGTCATTCCCACAAGAAGCGGCCCCAAAACCTATGGCAAAGAAGTTTAGAATGCCTGACCTTCCGAAGTACAACGGAACCGTGGACCCCAACGAACACGTCACTACTTACATTTGTGCAGTGAAGGGAAACGACCTAAAGGATGACGAGATCGAGTCCGTCCTACTGAAAAAGTTCGGAGAGACGCTTTCAAAAGGGGCAATGATGTGGTACCACAACCTGGCCCCAAACTCGATAGATTCATTTACCATGCTGGCAAATTCTCTCATAAAGGCATATGTTGGTGCCATCAAAGTAGCTACAAGGAAATCCGACGTCTTCAAAATCAAGCAAAGGGAGAACGAGATGGTGCGAGAATTCATATCTCGCTTTCAAATGTAACAAATGGAACTACCACCGATCTCCGATGATTGGGCGGTGCAGGCCTTCACTCAAGGTTTGAACGAGTAGAGCTCGGTAGCTTCGAAGTAGCTGAAGTAGAACTTAGTCGAATATCCCGCCGTAACTTGGTTGGACGTCCACAACCGATACCAATCAAAGATCAAGGTCGAAGACGACTAACTAGGAGCCCCCTCAGGCTCGGTATATCCTACCAGGATTCCGACAAAGGAGTCAAAGCAGAATAAAGAGAGATACCAACCATACACTGAAGACAGAAGAAACGCCCTAGGCGCAATATACCCCGCAATAACCGGAGGATGGACCGAAGCTAGAATTCTCGGGGACTTATTAACAGATCTAGATTTGATAGGCACACAGGGCCGACAGAGGTGCCCCGCTTGTCGAAATACAACTTCAACATTGGCGTTTCAGACATCGTACACGCTATCAGTAAAATCAGAGACACCAGGTGGCCAAGGCCTATACAATCAGATCCTTCGCAAAGAAACCATAACTTAGTATGTGAATTTCACAACACGCACGACCACAAGACCGAGGACTGCGGCAACTCCAGGAAGAAGTAGCCTGACTACTCAGCAAAGGTCACCTCCGAGAATTCCTCAAGGATCGGGCCAAAAATCAGTTCCGGGAAAGAGAGACGACCAAGAAGAATGAAATAAATGAGCCACAACATGTCATCCATATGATCTTAGGAGGCATCGATGCTCCACAAGAACCCATGATCAGAAGAACAAAAATATCCATCACCAGAGAAAAGCGAACTCGGGGTTACATACCCGAGGATGCTCTCACATTCAGCGATGAGGACATCGAGACCTTGTCTCAGCCTCACAACGATGCACTGGTAATCTCTTTCCTTGTAAATACATTTCAAATTAAACGTGTACTTGTGGATCCATGTAGCTCGGCCAATATTATTAGGTCGAGGGTGGTAGATCATCTCGGACTGCTTGACCAAATCGTTCCCGCCTCTCGAGTCCTTAACGCATTCAACATGGCGAGAGAAAAAACGAAAGGAGAAATCACCCTTCCAGTCAACGTGGCCGGCACAACCCAAAATGCCAAATTCCATGTCATCGAAGGAGACATGAGATACAATGCCTTGTTCGGGAGGTCGTGGATATACTGCATGAGAGCAGTACCATCTACCTCCATCTTATGATGAAATTCCCGACAAAGGATGGGGTAAAAACCATCTATGGGGAACAACATGCGGCAAAAGAGATGTTCGTGGTGCACGATGTGACACCAACACCAATACCTCCACCATCGAAGGAGCCGAAGGATAAGCAAACAGTAAGATAGTGATAACAAGCTACATTCTTGGCTACGCCCGACTAAACAAAATGTAGGACCATACTGAGTTCTCATAACAAACGATTGAATCACATCGAGGTCCAAAGCACCGTCAGCACTAAGGTATGACCATCTCCCTTTTTCAGTTATATTTTATGCTAACTTGAATGCAGGTATCCGATCGAAACGGCTAAAACACTTTCCAACTCGAAGGTCTTAGGTTCCAAAAGCGTATGTTTCACTCTTTTTCTTCGACCGGGTTTTTATCCCAAGAAGGGTTTTGCCGGCAAGATTTTTAACGAGGAAACATCTATATGCTACCTAAGGAAGACTCAACAATTATTCAAGGCTTATTTTGAAATCAACCTCGAATAGTGGGGGGCATCCCTCCAGAAGGTCACCTACTCGGAGAAGCCAAGATGCGCTAAATGGGTCTCGATAGGAAAATAATGTACCGAGCCAAACAGTCGAACGAACCGTGTCCGTATAGAATAACCGAGCCCTTAACAGCGAAAATGTGTATACGTGTACCAAGTAATCAAAGAATACTTTCCAAAGCATTTCACGTTCCAAAGAAGCTTGGTATTTTTGCAAAAACGGCTCCAGAACCAAAAATATCTCGAACACTCAGGAACTGGCGTCAACAACTTGAAGCCATATGACCCCCGAGTCGGAGCTTCAAACTCGTAATCCCTCAGTGAGGCAACATCATGATCACAAAATGGCCCTAGAGCCAAAAACATCTCGAACACTCGGGAACTGGCATCGAAATCTCAAGGCCACATGACCTCCGGGTCGGAAACTCCGAACTCGTAAGCCCTCAATGAGGCAATACCAAGTTTACAAGTAATGGCTCCCGAGCGAAGAAGCTTTCGATGACTCGGGGACTGCCGCCTATCACCATCCCCATCGACTTATCAAAACCCGAGGTCATAAGACCACATGTGGGCAGCCTCGGTCTCATAAGACCTATATAAGGCAACAACAATATCTATAAGACCTCAAACAAGGCACGAACCATACTTGTACCAAGTAACAATATTTGTAAGACCTCAAGCAAGGCATGGACCATACTTGTACCAAGTAAAAATATCTGTAAGACCTCAAGCAAGGCATGAACCATACTTATACCATGTAACCGAAACTGTAAGACCTCAAGTAAGGCATGTAAAAATTTGTAAGACCTTACAAAAGTCATAAACCCAATCTTAAAGTTAAGGCTATATATCGAACTTGTAAGACCCCTAAAAAGGCATACACTCGATATAGATACTGAAACTACTTCACTCGGGGACTGAAAGGCTCCGGCCTAACACAATGACTACAGTCACAAGGTTGTACCAGTCAAACTAACGCGACTTGAGGATGCCCAACCATCGCGATAAAATCACAGGCCTTCAATTACTTTGAAAATACTTCGAAAAGAACCGGTTAAACAGGCTACCCTCGACATAGTCATAAGAGTTTCGACCATGTTAGCTCCAAACTATAGGCTTCGAGATACTCAGCCACCGAGCCGAACCTCCTGAAGTGCTCGATCATCTCCATATTAATAACTCACAATCGAGGTTCCAATCGAACCGTCAAAGAGTCAGGCAAACACAATTTCAAAAAATCCTTAACGAGGGAAAAATAAAGCCTATTAGAGGTCGTACCGACCCAATGCATAAGAGCCACTACCGCCAGCCCATACTAGAGGTCGTACCGACCCAATGCGTAAGAGCCACTGTCGCCAGCCCACATAAAAGGTCGTACTGACCAAATGCATAAGAGCCTAAGGGCCAGCTTTGAATTCATGAACTTAAGGGTCAAATGAGCTCGAGTCAAAACTCGACTCGGAGACTGAAAAATAGTTAACTAAATATGCCTAAGAGCAAAAGCATAAGGGCTCAAACACTGGCTTATACTAAAAGGTCATATCGGCCAAGTGCGTAAGAGCCTACGGGCCAGCCCAATGAGCACCAGGGCCATATTATGAATCTAAGGGTTCCTTTTAACTCGAAGGCCAATTTATCTGGCTAACGACTGACAAATATCAAGGCAAAGGGAAATGCATGAAAAATAAAACCGTGAGGTTTCCTTTTATACATATATGTGAGAGAATACGAGCTTCATTTACAAAGTTCTTCGAAAACACTCTACACAAAACAAGAAGGGAAGGGCCTAATCTACATCCCCCTCGGGGACTATGATCCGTCGACCTCTTTCTCGCTATCGGACAGAAGGAGATTAACACCATATTCTTCCGCCTTCACCTGTTTTATCTCTTCCGAGAGGTCGAAGCCCCCAACATGAATTTCCTCGAGGGTTTTTCTTAGAGATTTACACTTCACGTACTCTTTGTTCCTACTCTCCTAGTTGAGAGCCCCCCTTAGCTTAGCACGAGCGTCGATAGCATCCTTCAAATAGACAACCACCTTCTTATCAACCTTAGTTTGGATTTCTCTAGTTTCAGCTCGGGCATCCACGACTTCGGCATTCACCTTTAGGAGCTCAGACTCAAGCCTTGAAATCATGTCCACTCGGACCAAGCTGTTCTCGCGAGCATTGCAAAGTTGCACTTCGAGGGTGGAAGCCTTGGCCAAAGCATCTTTTTTAGCTGATATATGGGTGTCTGTCTGAGCCTTCATCTCATCACGCTCACACTTGACTTGACCAACTTTGCTCCTAAAGCATTCCAGGTCCTCCGTCTTTTTCATGGAATAAACTAGACATTAGCCTCAAAAGGTAGAAGGAGAAATGCGTACTCCCTAGAAACAAACATTACCTGTTCCTCGAGGTAGCTCTCATAGTTCAGACTTCGACTCGTCTCATACCGCAAATTTACCAACTCCTCTTCCCTTTCATCACAAAGAAGCCTGAGGGATTTCTCTGCATCCACAACTTCTCGCAACCTGGTCTTATGACAGAGCAGCTCGAAATTGAGCTTGTTAAAAGTCTATGAAAGAGAAACTCGGTAAGAAAGTAAAAACTACAAAACTATAAAACTAATACGAATAGCCGAAACTCACCTCAAAGTAGAGCCGCTGAGCTTCCTTAAAAGTTGAGCGCATATATATTAGTCTGGCTCCATCTACCCCGGTAGAACTATCTCCGGTCTGGACATGATCGCCCGATATATGCGGCCCATGGCATCGAACATCCCTTGAAGTGCCTTTGACGGGAGAACAAGCCAGCGACAGAGAACCCTCGTTCCTCGAAGTACCTTCGATGGTAAAAAAAGAAGGCTGCAGAGGAGGGATCGTTTTTCTAGGACCTGAAATCTCGGGCACTGGGGGTTCAGTTGGTACACCCTCTCTGAGCCTCCGAGCTGAACTCATCTCGCTATAATCACCATCTCTTCGGCCCCAAAGCCGACGATCCTTTCCCTTCTCCTAGAGGGCATAATCTTGCTTCAAAGAACTCCCGATGCCTACGATGATGAAGTTAGTACGCATAAAAAAGAAAGTGCCTTTTAGAAAAGGAGAAAATCGCATAGCATGTACCGTGGTGTTTTGCCTCCCATCTATCCTTAGACAAAGTTCGCCATTTACGCTCATTATAAATCTAGTGGGTGTCACACCTCCTTTTTCCGCCCCCGTGAGGGGCGTAGGGAGTTTTCTCCAATTAAAGGACAGTCGAAACGGGATTTGTTTATTTGTTTCAAAGTCGCCACTTGGGAATTTTAAGGCTTCCCAAGTCACCAATTTTAATCCCGAATCGAGGAAAAGAATGACTCTGTATTATAGTCTGCGCACCAGAAATCCGGATAAGGAATTCTGTTAACCCGGGAGAAGGTGTTAGGCATTCCCGAATTCCGTGGTTCTAGCACGGTCGCTCAACTGTTGTGTTTGGCTTGATTATTTTGATTTGTTAAATACATTTTTATTGCATGATTTTATTGTTACCGCTTCTATTTAGATTTAAAGACCCTTCTTTGAATCGAATCACGCGTACGTATATTCGTTTTATAAATTATATTTTTTAAAACATGCGGAGTTGTGTCACGCGCACGTGTACACAATGATATTGATAATATAATTATTTTTTTTTCCGAATTTTTTTTATTATTATAAAAATAGACTTAAGTTTGAAATTGTGCTTAAATAAAATTAAGAATGTCTGTCGCTCTTGTATGATTAAATAGTGAACTGCACATCTCGGGTTATATGAAATTAATATTGATGATCTCCGAAGAACCCTTTTTTATTAAAAATTTGCTCGAAGTTGCGCGAACGCATAATCCGAATCGCCTTTAGAAGTATAATCAAGTCACGCGAACGCATCCTTAATTATGCAAATATTCTTGACAGTAATATAAATTCTCTACAAATGTTTATTGCATCCATCTATTTTTAAATGTAAGAGTCATGAGAAATCACTATTTGAGATGCCTCTAAATTCCTTGAAAAGAATTCACAATTCATTAAGTGTTGACCGCAAATTATATTTTTACGTGTGAATTATATTCCTCAAAAACCATGAGTTTAAAGAGTAAAATAAAAATAAAATAAAAATAAACAACGTATGATTAATACTATCATTTTTATGGTAAATACAATATTTATCTACCCAAAAAGCGAATTGCGTATAAAACTTAGGAAAACAATTGATTTAATAAATGAAGTAATATTTTTTTGAAGAATTTTCATTGTTATATTTGGAGCAAACACTATTTACACATTTTTTGACTTAAAATGTTACAATCTATAAATCCCATCCTTCTTTTACACCACTTGTTTTTAGTCCGAGGTTATAATTGTTTGGTTAATTTTGCTTACGAAGATTGGGTTTGAGATAAATAAACCAATTCTTATATTCTGCCTATGCGAATATTTGCTAACACTAACTCTATATTTTGTAAAAAATCATTGACATTATTTCATATATTAAAAGAAATGAGTTGATCGCGTTCCTAAAATAACTAAGCCATTGTTATTAAGAAAGAGAACTAATCTACCAATTGATTTAATACTATATTAACCAACTAAAATAAAACTGAAACTTAAACTAATAAAATTTAAATGAGTAGAAGACATCCTTATAATTCCAAACTTCATTTACTTGCCATGTTGAAGCTCTTCACAACATGAGTTTTAAAGATATGTACCTGATATTTGGAAGCAAAAGAAAATGAAGATGAAAATCAACAACAGTAATAACAGTGTAGCAGCAACAACTGCCCAGCAACAGTAACAACCCAGTAACAGACCGGTGGAGTAGTAATCCCAAAAAACAAAAGCTTTAAGCTTTGAATGAAACAACAACCATTGATACTAATTTCAAACAAAGAAAAAAAAACAGAAGATTTTTTAGTTTTTATTTTTATTTTGAAAGCTTAAATATTTTTCGGAATTTTTCTTTCTCTTAAATGTTCAGCCTTTTTTTTTCTCTCTATCTGTATCTGTGTATTTTTCTCTATCTCTATTCTCTCTTTATTATGTCTTCTCTTGTGTTCAAGACTTTATATATAATCCCATCCCATAAATCTTTCAATTAATTAAAATCAATACTTTTTCTCTACCCAACCCATTATCTTCCCACTCATCCCCATTACATTAAATAAACATATCACACCACCCTATTTCATTTTGTCCCCCATGCCTAACATAAAATAATGCAAGATTCCCCTTTTAATTTAAATCTTGACCCCTCTTTATATTAAATAACCATATCACAACCCACCCAATTTTATTTTGTCCCCCATGCTTCAAATAAACAATTTCAAAATGTACAATTCCTAAACTACCCCTCACGACCTTACTGAAATTACCAAACTACCCCTGAACGTACTACAAATTTACCAAACTACCCATCAACTATAACACATCAATTAATCAAACTTAACCAAAATATAGACAATATGATCAATTTCTAACAATGTTCAAACAACAATATGAACACGGATGAACATCATAACAACAATATCACATGAACACGATTTTAACAACATTTCAACAACAAATCACATGAACACAAATTGAACAACAAAGAACAACTAAAATTTGATTGAACAATATTTTAGCAACAAACAATTCTCTTTTCGGATTCAACAACTACAACAAACAAGTATATTTAGATTTCTAACTTCAATCATATTGAACTTAAAATCAATTCTAACAACATTACAACCAACAATTCCTATATTAAACTTTATGAGACAAATTCAAGAAATAATCACAAATGGTAAACAAGAAATCAAGCTATACAAATTTCGGATTCAAGAACAAACAAACATAATATGAACATGAATTAAATCTAAAAATAAAAACGATGGATTCAAATGATTAAAACCAACATACTTCCATTATTACAACTAAATTCTTTAGACAAATAACAAGATCGACGAAGAAACAATTATGAACTTAAACTTGAACTTAACAATATTAACAATTTCTAACAATACATAAACACATGAAACAAATTGAAGAAATAGTTAATTATTTCAATTTGAATCTAACAAACATCAAACTAACAAATATTCACTTAAACAATAATACAAACATGAAATGAATATGAAAACAACTAATTAAACTTCTATTTTGAAATCTGAAAATTAATTTAACAAACAACATGAACATGAACAAAACCAAAAATCAAATATCTAAGCATAGACATGAACAAAACAAACATTCGCCGATTTTAGATTCGAAAAATATCAAAACAAAATACGGACAAACATAAAACTCAAAATCTACTAACCGGATCGAACGACATACGTACGGACTGTTTTGACGACCCAAGCATCGAGCGAATGACGATGAACTTGGATGGAAACAATCTGTCCGGAAACGAATCTCGCACCAAGATAACTTGACGCCGAAGACGACCACGAACGGACGACCAAAGAAGGTGGTCGTTTGGCATCGTTTAAAAACGAAAAATGGCAGCCCGTCACAAGCAGAAGGCAGCAACAGCTCGATTAGCGAAGAAGACGCATCTACGGCAGCCATGGATGGAGGTCGAAGCTCGAGCTTTGACGAAGAACGGAGAAGATGAAAGCAACCACCATGGATGACGATGGCAGAAGCTGTGACGGGCAGTCGCGGGGAGCTTGGTGTTGAAGATGATGAGCGCGATGCAGTAGCTCGGAGACAGAAGTAGTCGCGGAAATCTCAACTGTGAGCTTTCATGGTGGAGCTCGACGGATTGGTTGTTGGTTCGGTCGCGTTCGGAGGTCGTTTGGTTGAGCCGGGGTCGTGAGGGTGACGTGCGTGTGTGTGTGTGAGTGTGACGTTGGGCAGCCATGGTTGAGCTTTGAGGGGGAAGCCATGGATGACCTTGAAGAAACTTGAGGAAGAAGAAGAAGATAGGAGGGGGGCGGATGACTTCTTAGTCTTTTTAGGGTTTTTTCTTCTTTTTTCTTTTGTTTTGTGTTGTAAAATGTAAGACAAAGGGGTTTGGGTCTTTTGGGTTATGGACTGGGTCGACCCAGTTCGAAATGGACTGGGTCGTAGGGAAGATTGGGCCATTTTTTGGGCCGGTGGCTTGAAATCGAAGAAGAGGCCCAATTCCGACTTTCTTTATATTTTCGCTCTCTTTTCTTCTTTTATTTCTCTAAAACTAAATTATAAAAAATACTTAAACTATTATTAAGAACTAAATTAAGTTATAAAAGCGCAAATTAACTTCCAATAACAATTAACGCTCAATGCGACATATTTTTGTATTTTTTATTAATTTAACAAATAAACAAACATAGACAAATACAAATAATTATCCAAAATATCACAAAATCTCACAAAATTTCACACCAAGGAAAATCATTTTATTTTGAATTTTTTGAGAGTAATTCTCATATAGGGCAAAAATCACGTGCTTACAGCTGCCCCTCTTTGCCCGAAGACACGAAGGGTTTTCGTGCAAAGATAAAACGAGCGATTTTTGCCCATCCGAGTACTCCGTGTGAAGCATTTTTTGAAAAAGATTTGACCGAACCTTTGCTTCAAAGGTTTCCTACATATCCTGGGCTAAACAGGAATCAGGTCAATGTAGTTCGGGAAATTTTGGTAGCTGGGACTACCGTTGGACTGCAATGTTACTATTGTTGCATGCTATTACTACTGCTTACCGATCTCCTTGTTACACCGTGCTTAAAAAAACAAGAAGCTAGGCTAGAGTACAATTTGTTTTTGTTGCCTTGCTTCCTTGTCTGCTTGCATTTCTTTCGGTGCTTTACTTCTTTTGACACATGTACTTGAGTTTGTACTGTGACCTCTTGTTGCAACCTTCTGTTTCCCGGTGCCGGGGAATTTTATTATTTCCTGCTGGGGATTCCTATTGTAACCCTCTGTTTTATTGTCCTCTGACTTGATCTTGAAATGTATGCCTCTGTTATCTGGGCGGGCTTCCCAACTTCAATACTTGAAAATTAAAGACTTGAAATGTATGCCTCTGTTATCTGGGCGGGCTCCCAACTTCAATGCTTGAAATGTAAAGACTGAAATTTATGCCTCTGTTGTCTGGGCGGGCTCCCAACTTCGACGCTTGAAATATAAAGACTGAAATGTATGCCTCTGTTATCTGGGCGGGCTCCCAACTTCAATGCTTGAAATGTAAAGACTGAATGTATGCCTCTGTTTTATGGGCGGGCTCCCAACTTCAATGCTTGAAATGTAATAAAGACTGAATGTATGCCTCTGTTATTATGGGCGGGCTCCCAACTTCAACACTTGAAAAGTAAAGACTGAATGTATTCCTCTGTTATTATGGGCGGGCTCCCAACTTCAACACTTGAAATGTAATCGCCATTCCTCTCTTCAGGCGGGCTCCTGACTTCAAACCATACATCGCCATTCCTTTCTTTAGGTTGGCAAGATTTCAACATCTTTTTAAAACGCCTTTCCTCTCTTCAGGCGGGCTCCTGACTTCAACAACAACTTTGAAAATAATCGCCATTCCTCTCTTCAGGCGGGCTCCTGACTTCAACCAATAAATCACCATTCTATTCTTCAGGGGGGCTCATGACTTCAACAACTTCTTTTTTTTCAAATTATCCTAGGAGAAAATTCATCAGACTAGGATTTGATATCTTATCTTAGGAGAAAGATTCATCGGACTAAGATTTGATATCTTATCTTGGGAGAAAAATTTCATCAGACCAAGATTTTGACTCTAAGAGATAAATCGTCAGACTAGGTCCATTTTGTTGTGATCTTAGGAGAAAGATTCATCCGACTAAGATTTTATCTTGGGAGAAAAATTTTATCAGACCAAGATTTAGACTCTAGGAGATAAATCGTCAGACTAGGTCCATTTTTTGTGATCTTAGGAGAAAGATTCATCCGACTAAGATTTTATCTTGGGAGAAAAATTTCATCAGACCAAGATTTTGACTCTAGGAGATAAATCATCAGACTAGGTCCATTTGTTGTGATCTTAGGAGAAAGATTCATCCGACTAAGATTTTATCTTGGGAGAACAATTTCATCAGACCAAGATTTTGACTCTAGGAGATAAATCGTCAGACTAGGTCCATTTGTTGTGATCTTAGGAGAAAGATTCATCCGACTAAGATTTTATCTTGGGAGAACAATTTCATCAGACCAAGATTTTGACTCTAGGAGATAAATCGTCAGACTAGGTCCATTTTGTTGTGATCTTAGGAGAAAGATTCATCCGACTAAGATTTTATCTTAGGAGAACAATTTCATCAGACCAAGATTTTGACTCTAGGAGATAAATCGTCAGACTAGGTCCATTTTGTTGTGATCTTAGGAGAAAGATTCATCCGACTAAGATTTTATCTTGGGAGAACAATTTCATCAGACCAAGATTTTGACTCTAGGAGATAAATCGTCAGACTAGGTCCATTTTGTTGTGATCTTAGGAGAAAGATTCATCCGACTAAGATTTTATCTTGGGAGAACAATTTCATCAGACCAAGATTTTGACTCTAGGAGATAAATCGTCAGACTAGGTCCATTTTGTTGTGATCTTAGGAGAAAGATTCATCCGACTAAGATTTGATATCTTATCTTGGGAGAAAAATTTCATCGGACCAAGATTGTATCGGGAGGTAAATTCATCAGACTAGGACTTTTTATCCTAGGAGAAAAATGTAGTAAAGATCAATGATTTGAGAAACTTACTTTCGTAATTTCTTCTTTTCTTTTCTCCTTCCTTTGCGCTGCTTTGTTCTTGCTTGCTGGGGATAATACCACTGTGGGAGTCTTCTTTCTTCCCCTCCTTCAAATTTGTTTTTGGTTTTTTTTTTCCTTCAACACTGCTGGGGATAAAAGTGTTATCTTCTTGGGATAACGTTGTTGAGGATAACGCTGCTGGGGAATTTTATCCCTTCAAATCGATGCTTCATTCTTTTGGAAGCTGCTGGGGATGATACTGGCTCTTTGCTTTTCTGAGCACAAGTGTCATCCCTTTATTCTGTCTGCTGGGGATAACTTCCTCCATTGGAAACTTATTATGTTGGGGGCAACCCTGGTTCAAAGACCACTTCCTTGGTGCTATTTTTATTCTTCCCCAAATGGGTACCTGATTTTCCAGAAATGGGTACCTGAAAAGAAAATTTTCTGCCCCAGTTTGACAATCTTTCTTGTGGCATGCATTTCCGACATCAATGCCATTTCCTTTACCTGTTTTAAACAAAATTTGTTAGTTTAAAACGCGGTGGTTGGTTGTGATACTCCTACTTGGGATGGCTTTCCCCTTTCTCCTTCCTTGCTCTGCATTCCACAAGGGACGATATTATTTGCTGAGGATAATCCTTTTCTGCTAGGGATATCCCTCTTCTTTCGTGGCATGGCTCGGAGACTTGCATTTTTCCGACCTTTTAGTCTCGCATGAATTTCCCAAATCATGCTTATTGCTCTCCTTGTTTGTCCACGGGCTTTGGCCTTGAGGTTTTAATAACCTCTGATTTTGGCAAGGATATCCCTCTTGACACTCGTCAATCATTTTGTCAATTCCCTTTTGCTGGGGATATCTTTCTTGACACTGGCCCTGTGCTCGTTCCTTGCTGACTATACCACTTGGATGTACTAGCCAGATCTCATATTGCATAATTGGAAAGCTGATGGCCTATTTTGAAATCATTTCCCACTGGTTCTGACCAAACAGACTCTACTGGGGAATTTTCTATGAAAGGAGAAAGATAAAAAGGAATAGAATAAAAGATAAAGGAAAAAGATGACTCTTTAACAAAAGAAATTATAAATAAAAACCTATCAAACGCAGACACCGACTCTAATGGTCATGACATGCATATGTGGCCTATCCTCCGTCGTCAATCGTCTTTTAAGATCTTCCCTTGACTATCCTCCATCTGATTCCCAATCTTATTCGACTTGTAGTGCCCAAAAGGTTTTCACCATCAAGTCTCTCTCATTTTGGTTTTTCTCTCAGCTTGCGTCGCCTTATGGTGTCCGTAAAGATTTTCACCGATAAGACTCTCTCATTTATATTACTTCCAGCTGGGGATTTGGAGTGTTGCCGGTATGACTCTCTCTGCTGGAGATTAGAGTCCTTTCTGTTGTGGAACAGAGTGTTATGTTCACCGGTAAGACTCTCATTTGTCTGACTTGACATCTTTTGCAGACTGATCAGAAGGTCTTTCTTTGGACCGTAATGTAGGTTTTTTGGATAGGCTTAGAAAGAAAGGGTATTAAAGGCTAAAAAACAAATCAATTTGGGGTTCAAAATTACAACCTTCGAAATCATATTTGTTTATAACAAGCGCAACCCTTGCCCCAGTTTCTTGCTTGGGGATTATTTATTAAATTTTTTATTTATTTATTTATTACACCATGCATACCATGCACATTATGCACACTATGCACCCTATGACCGAGCCATGAAGCGCCTACGTATCCTCTTTGAGGAATCAGGTCAAACGTAGTTCCCAATTCCTCTTTTTTTTTCATTTGACTTTTTTTTTTCTTTTTCCTTTTTTGTTATCGTTTTTTTTTTATTTTTTTTTTTGTTGATTTTTTTTCTTTACCTTCCAGGCTCGTATTCCCTAGTCGTTGCTATTGATTCCGAACGAGGGGTATGAAAGAAAATAAAATAAGGCTCAAAAGGGGTAACGAAGGATAAAGTGTTTAGGTAGCAGAACAAAATGCCTTCGTCATTCCAGCCTTCAAAACATGCCAAGTGCAGACAACACAATTGAACATAGATTTATAGTCTCTTCCGATGGTGCTAGACTTGACAATTATGTTAAACACTTGCTTTTTCATTTGTCATTTCTAAAGCACTGCTGGGCGACACTCTCACTCTCATGAACGACCCTCATGCCAATTTGGCGAATCTTGTATTTAACGGTTTTCTTTAAGTTTTACTTGACCCAGTTCCACATGACTCGGGCTTCAAATAATCTCAAACTGTTCTTATTTCCCTTAAATGCTTTGATCACCTCTCCAGGGTTTTATGATTAACTTTAAAGACCAGGCCCAAACTGTGTGCACATGTCATGTCACTAGAATCGGCGTTGAATAAAAATGATAAAAGTACTAAACAAAAAGATGACTGGAAACAATAAAAGACCGGCTTTTGTATTAGACTACCGGCGAAATGGTTTGAATAATAAAACAAACAAAACAACCAGAATAAAATCCTAACACAGCCTTGACAAAACTTAAACAAATTGATATGACAAACTGGAAAGATAAGAAGGTTTGACACAAGACAATATTCGGATTACAACCCTAAGAATAATCCGGACAACAGAAATGACAACAAAATAAGACGCCACCAGCTTCTCTTTTGCTAACCAAGGAACGGAGCGTCCTCCTACTTTATCAAAATTGGCATCTTAGCCACTTGAGCGTTCGCATCAATACTGCCAAGACCATTATCAGCTTTAATATCATCAACCTTAGTCAACAAGTCCCAATAGGATTCGAGTGCTTCTGTTATCAAGCCTGATCCCTGCAAAGTGTGCTTCTGGGTCTTGTATTTCCGGCTTACCACAAACCAACCACCTTAACTTTCTTTGTGATTCAAAGCGAAACAGGTTAGAATGGACTCCGTTGGTCCCCATTATTAGCAACATTTTTTTTCTTTTTCTTTTTTTTCGATTTTTTTTTCATTTTTTTCTTCCCTTTTTTCGATTTTTTCTCATTTTTTGTTGTGGTCGAATCTTATGGAGATTGCCTACGTATCATGACCCCGCATGAATCAGACCTTGTGTAGTTCGGACCAATAAAAGATAAACAATACTAAACATTTTTTTTCAATTTAAAACACACTGGGTTTCAAAGGTTTGAAGATGACCTACAAACTTGAAAATCAAACAACCCACATATTATAATTAAAGATTTATAACCTCGAAATAAAAAGGCCAGCTTCCTTTCCCCGTTTGATAAATGCAACCAAACGGCTATATTTGCAAATGTGGCCCCTTCCAAATTTTGAGGCCGGAGAGGATTATTTTACGACACTTTACAAACTTGTTCATTATTTTACGAAAATAGCCTTTTGACAATTGAAAGATACTCTAGGGCTATTTCGGCAAGAACGGTTTAAGACACGGTCAAAGCTGGCTCGGCTTATTTTGACCAAAAATCCAAACGGTATTCACCTGACCGTTGATTCTTTGTTTTTTTTTTTCAAATTACAATAAAAACCAGGTGGTGCAACACGGCCCTTCAGTGCCTCGGGGACGAAGATTTTTAAGGCTGTGTGAGTCAACTAGACCAAAATCCTAAATATGACCCAAAAGGTGGTTGTTTATGCAAAGTCGGCCTTCTGGCGTCCCATTCGGGAACATTTGGCTATGTCTTGATAAAACAACGTCACCCGACTTCTTTATGACTCTTAAAATTAGACATATTTTTTTTTGGCTATTTTTTTTAGCAAAAGGGGAGGCTGGACACTGCCCGACTTATTTATGACAAAATTAAAATTTTGACACGTTTTTTATTTATTTATTGGTTTTTGGCTATTTTAGCAAAAAAGGGGGTTGGACCCGATGAGGGTTGCCTACGTATCTCACATCCGGTGAGAATCAAACCCGCGTAGTTCGGGCAGGTCGTGAATAAAGTAAATAAACTAATTTTAATTTTTTTTTTGAATTTGTAAAAGAACTGCTTTAAAAGAAGAAATGAAGTATATATATATTTTTTTTTGATTTTTGATTGATTTTCTTTTTGAAAGAAAGACTTCTAAGAATTCCTTTTCTTTTGATTTGAACTTTGAGAATTTCAAAAGTAAAAGGAAGATATTTTTTTTCTTATTCTAAGAAGAAAGAAAATATTTTTTTTGGAATTTTACCTTTAATAAAAGAAATGCTTTCTAAAAAAAATATTTTTTGAATTTTGAATTTTCTTTTCAATTTTTAAAGAAGAAGGAAAATATTTTCGAATTTGTTTTATTTTATTATATATATATATATATATTTGTTTTATTTTATTATATATTTTTTTTATAATTAAAAAGACTTTCTAAAGAAGTCAATAATGGAAAATATTTTTGGATTTTTTGTTTTGAAAATTGGGAGTCTAAAAAAAAACTTTTCTAGACTTTTTGGTAGGACAAATATTTTTGCAACAAATAAAGATATATATACATTTTTGGAAATAAAGAAAAACTTTTTGGATTTATATATATATATATATATATATATATATATATATATATATATATATATATTTGCAACAAATAATAAAACCACTTTCAACGCGACTCTTTTTATTTTATTATTTTGAATTTTTCAGAAACGAATAAAAAAAAACTATTTTAAAAGTAAGACTCTTTTTCATTGTCATTTTCAGGGGAAGACAAACTATTTTCCTTTATATATATATATATATATATATATATATATATATATATATATATATATATATATATATATATTTTTTTTTTTAATTTTTTTTTATAACAAGACAGAACAACGACTCTTTTTTTTTCCTTTACTTTTAATAAAACAAACTAATAAAACATTTTTTTTTCATTTTCTTAAAATTTTTGCAGAGTTTTGACAGTTATTTGGGCATTGTTTTTTTTTCAAAAATAAACAATCAATTCCCTAACCGCTATTTCTTTTTTTTAATTTTAAAATATTATTCCTGATATTCAAAAGTCAGTCAGCACACAAGTACGAATCAAATAAATGCGCAAGTAGGAGCAAGTAAGATGCATCAGGATGGTCATTTTCATTTTTGGTACACCTGTCCTAGACAGACCCAACCCCTGTGTTGAGTCTCCAAAGTCAAATGCACGTGATGCAAACAAACGCTCCTACTAGGGATCCGGCATGAAGCTGAGTTATTCTAAGTGAAAAAACCTGAGGCATATTGATCTAGCCCTGGCTTACCCAAACGGAAAGTTTGAGCCGAAGCGGGGGCAACGTACCGGGAGCACGAAAGTCTACCCGGCCTAGTTACTTGTCCCAACTTCGTCTTATTTGGTATGACTTTAACAGAAAGGTGGGCCACGCGCACGTGTGCACCATAAATTTAGAAGACTCAGAAAGAAGGGGGTTTCGTAGCAGTTTTATATACACAATTCAGATAATATTAAAGCGGTAAAAGTATCATTTAGCACATTAAACATAAACATGTAAAAATCAGATAATAAATAAAGCCAACTATAACAGTTATTTTAAGCTCGAATTTCTAACCCTGAACCAGTGGTTCTGGGTTAGTTTTGTCCCCAGCAGAGTCGCCAGAGCTGTCACACCTCCTTTTTCCGCCCCCGTGAGGGGCGTAGGGAGTTTTCTCCAATTAAAGGACAGTCGAAACGGGATTTGTTTATTTGTTTCAGAGTCGCCACTTGGGAATTTAAGGCGTCCCAAGTCATCAATTTTAATCCCGAATCGAGGAAAAGAATGACTCTGTATTATAGTCTGTGAACCAGAAATCCGGATAAGGAATTCTGTTAACCCGGGAGAAGGTGTTAGGCATTCCCGAATTCCGTGGTTCTAGCACGGTCGCTCAACTGTTGTGTTTGGCTTGATTATTTTGATTTGTTAAATACATTTTTATTGCATGATTTTATTGTTACCGCTTCTATTTAGATTTAAAGACCCTTCTTTGAATCGAATCACGCGTACGTATATTCGTTTTATAAATTATATTTTTTAAAACATGCGGAGTTGTGTCACGCGCACGTGTACACAATGATATTGATAATATAATTATTATTTTTTTGATTTTTTTTTTATTATTATAAAAATAGACTTAAGTTCGAAATTGTGCTTAAATAAAATTAAGAATGTCTGTCGCTCTTGTATGATTAAATAGTGAACTGCACATCTCAGGTTATATGAAATTAATATTGATGATCTCCGAAGAACCCTTTTTTATTAAAAATTTGCTCGAAGTTGCGCGCACGCATAATCCTAATCGCCTTTAGAAGTTCAATCAAGTCACGCGAACGCATCCTTAATTATGCAAATATTCTTGACAGTAATATAAATTCTCTACAAATGTTTATTGCAAACCATCTATTTTTAAATGTAAGAGTCATGAGAAATCACTATTTGAGATGCCTCTAAATTCCTTGAAAAGAATTCACAATTCATTAAGTGTTGACCGCAAATTATATTTTTACGTGTGAATTATATTCCTCAAAAACCATGAGTTTAAAGAGTAAAATAAAAATAAAATAAAAATAAACAACGTGTGATTAATACTATCATTTTTATGGTAAATACAATATTTATCTACCCAAAAAGCGAATTGCGTATAAAACTTAGGAAAACAATTGATTTAATAAATGAAGTAATATTTTTTTGAAGAATTTTCATTGTTATATTTGGAGCAAACGCTATTTACACATTTTTTGACTTAAAATGTTACAATCTATAAATCCCATCCTTCTTTTACACCACTTGTTTTTAGTCCGAGGTTATAATTGTTTGGTTAATTTTGCTTACGAAGATTGGGTTTGAGATAAATAAACCAATTCTTATATTCTGCCTATGCGAATATTTGCAAACACTAACTCTATATTTTGTAAAAAATCATTGACATTATTTCATATATTAAAAGAAATGAGTTGATCGCGTTCCTAAAATAACTAAGCCATTTGTTATTAAGAAAGAGAACTAATCTACCAATTGATTTAATACTATATTAACCAACTAAAACAAAACTGAAACTTAAACTAATAAAATTTAAATGAGTAGAAGACATCCTTATAATTCCAAACTTCATTTACTTGCCATGTTGAAGCTCTTCACAACATGAGTTTTAAAGATATGTACCTGATATTTGGAAGCAAAAGAAAATGAAGATGAAAATCAGCAACAGTAATAACAGTGTAACAGCAACAACTGCCCAGCAACAGTAACAACCCAGTAACAGACCGGTGGAGTAGTAATCCCAAAAAACAAAAGCTTTAAGCTTTGAATGAAACAACAACCATTGATACTAATTTCAAACAAAGAAAAAAAAACAGAAGATTTTTTAGTTTTTATTTTTATTTTGAAAGCTTAAATATTTTTCGGAATTTTTCTTTCTCTTAAATGTTCAGCCTTTTTTTTTTCTTTCTATATGTATCTGTGTATTTTTCTCTATCTCTATTCTCTCTATCCCCCTCTTGTCTTGTGTTCAAGACTTTATATATAATCTCATCCCATAAATCTTTCAATTAATTAAAATCAATACTTTTTCTCTACCCAACCCATTATCTTCTCACTCATCCCCATTACATTAAATAAACATATCACACCACCCCATTTCATTTTGTCCCCCATGCCTAATATAAAATAATGCAAGATTCCCCCTTTAATTTAAATCTTGTCCCCTCTTTATATTAAATAACCATATCACAACCCACCCCATTTTATTTTGTTCCCCATGCTTCAAATAAACAATTTCAAAATGTACAATTCCTAAACTACCCCTCACGACCTTACTGAAATTACCAAACTACCCCTGAACGTACTACAAATTTACCAAACTACCCATCAACTATAACACATCAATTAATCAAACTTAACCAAAATATAGACAATATGATCAATTTCTAACAATACATAAACACATGAAACAAATTGAAGAAATAGTTAATTATTTCAATTTGAATCTAACAAACATCAAACTAACAAATATTCACTTAAACAATAATACAAACATGAAATGAATATGAAAACAACTAATTAAACTTCTATTTTGAAATCTGAAAATTAATTTAACAAACAACATGAACATGAACAAAACCAAAAATCAAATATCTAAGCATAGACATGAACAAAACAAACATTCGCCGATTTTAGATTCGAAAAATATCAAAACAAAATACGGACAAACATAAAACTCAAAATCTACTAACCGGATCGAACGACATACGTACGGACTGTTTTGACGACCCAAGCATCGAGCGAATGACGATGAACTTGGATGGAAACAATCTGTCCGGAAACGAATCTCGCACCAAGATAACTTGACGCCGAAGACGACCACGAACGGACGACCAAAGAAGGTGGTCGTTTGGCATCGTTTAAAAACGAAAAATGGCAGCCCGTCACAAGCAGAAGGCAGCAACAGCTCGATTAGCGAAGAAGACGCATCTACGGCAGCCATGGATGGAGGTCGAAGCTCGAGCTTTGACGAAGAACGGAGAAGATGAAAGCAACCACCATGGATGACGATGGCAGAAGCTGTGACGGGCAGTCGCGGGGAGCTTGGTGTTGAAGATGATGAGCGCGATGCAGTAGCTCGGAGACAGAAGTAGTCGCGGAAATCTCAACTGTGAGCTTTCATGGTGGAGCTCGACGGATTGGTTGTTGGTTCGGTCGCGTTCGGAGGTCGTTTGGTTGAGCCGGGGTCGTGAGGGTGACGTGCGTGTGTGTGTGTGAGTGTGACGTTGGGCAGCCATGGTTGAGCTTTGAGGGGGAAGCCATGGATGACCTTGAAGAAACTTGAGGAAGAAGAAGAAGATAGGAGGGGGGCGGATGACTTCTTAGTCTTTTTAGGGTTTTTTCTTCTTTTTTCTTTTGTTTTGTGTTGTAAAATGTAAGACAAAGGGGTTTGGGTCTTTTGGGTTATGGACTGGGTCGACCCAGTTCGAAATGGACTGGGTCGTAGGGAAGATTGGGCCATTTTTTGGGCCGGTGGCTTGAAATCGAAGAAGAGGCCCAATTCCGACTTTCTTTATATTTTCGCTCTCTTTTCTTCTTTTATTTCTCTAAAACTAAATTATAAAAAATACTTAAACTATTATTAAGAACTAAATTAAGTTATAAAAGCGCAAATTAACTCCCAATAACAATTAACGCACAATTAAGTAATAATTAAGCATAAAATTGTATATTTGGACATTAAATGCTAAAAATGCAAAAGATGCCTATTTTTGTAATTTTCAGTTTTTGTAAACAAATTTAATTAGTAACAATTATATAATTAAATCCTACATGCAAATGCGACATATTTTTGTATTTTTTATTAATTTAACAAATAAACAAACACAGACAAATACAAATAATTATCCAAAATATCACAAAATCTCACAAAATTTCACACCAAGGAAAATCATTTTATTTTGAATTTTTTGAGAGTAATTCTCATATAGGGCAAAAATCACGTGCTTACAGTGGGTCGCCAACTTGCGAGCCCAATCCGTTAGCCAGGGACCTCGCACGACGTCCATGAAATTGTTGCAAAAAGGGAAAGAAAGGCGCATTTATAGAGCCTGCCTATGCCATAAGAAAAACGGCAAAGGCATGAGTGTACCACTTACGTGTAAAATTCCATTCCTCGGGAAATGGAAGAAACTCCACAGGGATAATGTCAACAGTTCGTACTCGAATGAATCGTCTCATCCATCCCCGATTGCCATATTCTTTATCATCAACCACGAAAGGCGTGGTGGATCAGCATTGTAGGGTTAGAAGACCTCGATGATGAAAAGGTCGGTACAGCCTGATGAGATGGCTAATAGTGAATTCAAGGCCTGCTTCTTCTGCAAAGAAACTCATCATCAATACTATCCTCCAAAATGATGGATAAACCTATGCCAAAGTAACCTGGTACTTTCGACAGAAGTCAAGCACGACCCTATCAAGGAGGCCCAGCATAAAGGGGTACGTGTATTCATTCAGAAAACCCTCGGCATGATCAATGATACCCTCTTCCGGGGAAGGTACCCGCAGTACTACCTTTTCTCCCCCATCCACGATCTTTCTTCACTAACTCAAGGTGCCCCTCTCGTATTAAAGAAATAAATTTCGAGGCATACTCACAATGACCCCGAATATCGGGAGGGTTTTTTGACGGAAAGTCCCCCCTAGAAACAAAATGTCCAGAGGTTGGCTCGCCTGGCACCAATGGCAGACCATCAACCAGGTAGGAACCAAAGGCGGAACTCCTTTCTCCTTGCCGAGAGGACCCTGGAGTAGCAGCCATGATTGTGGTAAACCCAGGAAACTGGAGCTGGAATTTGAGCAAGGATTTCAAGGTTGAAATGGTGAAAGATCTAATGCAGGAAAAAAGAACCTTACGAAGGAGATAATTACTCAGAATAGCGGAATCCTCAAAATAAGTAAGACAACCCTATATATGGAGAAAGCGGTGACTATCTGCCTGCCTCAAAGCCAATTAGAAACGTTGACTAAGCCATTTTCACTTGGGAAAGATGTACCAGCAAGATTGCCTTGGTTGTTTCATAACCATGTCATGCAATTAACGTTGTTGTGCGATGCTTTGGGATCGAAGACCCCCATATTATTACAAGCCTTGAGATGGTACCTAATCTCGAGGACCTCTGTCAAGAAGAGGATATGCTAAAGGAGCCATTAATATCACTACAAGCCTCGAGATGGTACCCAATCTCGAGGACCGCTGTCAGAAAGAAAATATGCTCTAAAGAGCCATTAATATCACTACAAGCCTCGAGATGGTACCCAATCTCGAGGACATTTGTCAAGAAGAGGATATGCTCTAAGGAGCCATTAATATCACTACAAGCCTCGAGATGTTACCCAATCTCGAGGACCTCTGTCAGAAAGAGAATATGCTCTAAGGAGCCATTAATATCACTACAAGCCTCAAGATGGCACTCGATCTCGAGGACCTCTGTCAAAAAAGAAAACAAGCTTTAAAAACCTACTTATATGGGCTTGACCTCGAGGTAGTACCCTACCCCAAGGATTTCTTCTATAGCAAGCGCGGTCTATTTACCCGATCTTCCAGCCCTCGAGCTACCTAAGCCGGAACCAATTGTCACTCAAAAACTACCAATAAAGCCTTATGGCTATCTTTTGCCTTCAGATCAGGTTAAACGTTCTCTCGATTACTTTAACCTAGGGGTTATCCGAATCTAGGCGTACCCTCATCTAAGGTCTATCTATAACACCTTGAGGCTGTCTTCACTCTCAGTTCAAGACAAATTTTCAGGTCGCCCGTGCTCGAACAAACTTTCGCCCGGGGACTATCCGTTGAAGCCTAAAATCTATTTTTAGTCACATAAGCCCAAGCAAATCATCCCCCTCGAGGGCTATCGACGGAGCCTAAAGGGCTAAGTTTCATTCTGAAAGTTTGAAGCCCTACTCTCATTCAACTCGAAGTCAGGGGTCCCGTTGGCCTAAGCTCGTATCAATTCAATTCGGGCTCAGCCCGAGGAACAACAAAGGGTTCCACAGGGTATCGTATTAACCGATCAAGGACCAGGGAAACACCTATGCCCGGGCCCGACATTCGGACCGATCGGCAGAGTCATGTACTCAAATGCTTCACAAATGAAAGTATTAGGAAATCCGGCATAAATCAGATACTGAATTAAAAAAACACTTTTACATTAGCAAAAGATGATTAAAAAAGCCCACGAAGGGTCCTTACACAAAAACAAAGAAACAAAAGCAACAACTAAAAGTCTAATCTACTCTCAAGGGTACATCCTCGGGAACAACACCTTCAAGAATCATTTCTTCGGGGCTTCATCTCGGCCTCCCCAACGGCGTCTTCGAGGATGAGGAAGAAGCAGAAAAAGATGAAGAAAAAGTCGTAGCCCGCCAAAGAGAAAAAGCTTTTACCAGGCCGAGAGGACTATAACCTGATAGAAGACTTGGCGAGCGTAGGACCTACCTGCACGACTACTTTGATTCCACTTCTTGGAACATTGTTCCATGCAAGGTAGAATCCGGTAGTGCCGCTTCACCCCACGAAAAAAAAGGGATGAAGTGCCACACCAGGTCGAAGTAGGGAGGTGAGCAGTGGTGTAAAGTTCGAACATCCTCCTGAGCAGCGGTGTAAAGTTCGAATACCTTCCTGAGTAGGAAGAAATCGGCAGCCATATTTCATCATCTCGGGCCAATAACAACAAAAAAAAATCGGTATAACTTCGCTCAGGAAGGGAAAACTCTGGAAGAAGGCCATGTTACAACTGATGAGAACATTGCCATGTAGCCTTAAGGCCGCGGGCCTCAAACATGGGAAATAACAATGGATAAGGATGAAGAGAAGAGAGGGGTAAAAGTTTGTTGAAGAACATTTGAATGAAGTTTTGGTTCAAAAAGGCTTCCATTTATAAGAAGGGTGGCAGTATAACCGACGACGCAATCAATGTCTTTGAAAGACGTACCGACAGGCACAATCAATGTGTTTTGGGAACTGGACCGATGGCGACATTATCGCTTTGGAGAATATAAATTAGCGGGATGCCTCAGTTATCACAAAGGCTCACGTCATAAGTATGACATCATCGCGGGAAGTTCGAGTAGATGGATACCAAATTCATTTCTTATCATTTCACTCTAAGAAATGCGGGGACTATCTATATACGATAAAATCGGAGGGTCCAATTTCGATCATTACGATGCTTCGTAAGCACATTGTGAAAGGCTCGAGGCTACGATAAAGATTGACACCCGAGGGGCTATCAACGCCCGACCTCGGAGTAGTATAGATCGATGGTTATGGCGAAAAAGTGGGAAGTTCCCAAGGCACGTAGATATAACTGGCAAAGCCTAGTGGGCTAGTTCAGACCCGAATCAAGGCTTCAAATGGCTGTACCAGCCCCATATCTTTGTAATAAATGCATTTGTACTATGTTGAGATTCCCCCTCATATATAAAGGGGATCCTGTCACACCTCCTTTTTACCACCTGTGGGGGATATAAATGAGTTTTTCCAATTAAAGTGATATTATTTGAAATGAGATTATTTTATTTAATTTTTTCAGAGTCGCCACTTGGAATAGTTTATTTTGTGTCCCAAGTCACTGATTTATTTTTAAAATCACAATTCGAGGAAATATCAACTTTATTTAAAAGTCTGCGAACCAGAAATTCTAGATAAGGAATTCAGTTAACCTGAGGGAAGGTGTTAGGCATCCTCGGGTTTCGTGGTTCTAGCACGGTCGCTTAGCTATTTATACCAGACTTAAATTGTTTAGCTACTTATTTTTAGGACCTATGTGCATTTATCGTTTACAACTTTTAATCGCTTGATTATTCGTAATGAAATAAATGAGTTACGCGTACGTATACTCATTTCCTTGGGTGCGTCAAAAATCATGTCACGTGTACGTATCCAAAATTAATCACGCTTTATTAATTATGAAGAAATTTTGGTTGAAGTTGGCGAACGCATCCCTCGAGTTACATCTTAGAACTAAATTCTTAATTATGTTACGCGAACGTATACATAATCACAATAATAGTCTAAGTCGAGCCTAAAGACAACTACGAGTGTTTAAAAGGATGTTTTACTATACTAAGTTAATACTTAATGTGAGGGCCATAAGATATAGGTTTTACTTATGTATGGCACACCTCAATTTTATTTTTAACAAAGGTTTGTATTTCACTTAAGCAAAGCATAAGGACACTAACATTTTACTCCTAGTTTAGAATTCAATAAGGATCTATTAAATTGTGGACATGCTTAAAAGGTGAAAGACTAGGCTTTTAAAATCACTTTAAAATAAAAGGTCTTGGGTTTGGTCCAATAATGGCCCATTGCTTAATTAAAATAGGAAAATCCAGCTTTAAAAGCTGTATTTGGGCTCACGAATTGGCCCAGCAGAAAAGAACTTAAAGACCCTCTGCCCCTATTGGAATTTTAATCGAGTTTTGCCCACATTGGGCTATAGGCGGGCCCAGTTGTAATTATCTAACGTCTGGGCCTATCCACCTCTACCCTTAATTATACATACACACTTATAACAAATAAGCTTTCAAATTACATGCTAAAACAGAAATAGAATATAAAGATTAAATACGATTCTATACTGAAAATTTATCAATTGATTCTGCAACATAAAAAATGATCCATGGTAAAAGGGGCTCCTAGATTAACTCAAAGTTTGGGTCTATGGACTAGGCCCAAATCATTTGAGGTTAGTCTTTCACTTGGGCTGCAAATTTAGCCTTCCTTAATCATGAGCAACCTTTCGGTTCTACTGAGTGGGCTTAAAGCCCAGCTCCTTTACACCACTACTGTTTTGCAAAACATGACAAACACATAATTAAGCTCCTAATGTATCTGTTCTGAATCCTTGGTACATGACATTTATACATAATTCATTACAGTCTTCCAAAGTAGACTAAACAACTTTCAAAATCAATACCTTACATTAAGACTTGTTACATAAACTAACTATATTAAAAGCTAAACTATTACAAATTTGTATAACTGATATCATGAAGCATTCCTGCCTCTTTTGGACATGTCCATTAGAGCTTGGTCTCATCTTGTTAAAATAGCATGATTCCCACTTTTCAGCTTTGAACCTGCTGATTTAGCCAACCAATGCCAAATCTGCAGGCAACAGCTCATAGCCAAACAGACAAAGAAAGAAAACAAGTGGCTTTAAGTAAAGAGAAAGCCATCAAATGAAAGAAAGAAGGAAAAATATAACCAAAACACTTCATAATCAGCATTAATAACCAAAAGGTTTGGCTATAAGACAACGCTACTTTACAAAATAAAGCCAGAAAAACCACTCATGTATTGGCTAAGTTATATGCTAAATCATTTCAAATTTTAAACACACATAACCAAAACTAATCAAATGCTTATCAAGGTAAACTAACTGCTATCATGAAAGGTTTTCATTTCTACACATGCCATTTACAAATTCAATTTTATATCATTTCAACAAATCATTACATAGAGAAAGCTGAGGTTAAATACCTATAAACACCAACAAGACCATCAAATAACAGGTGAAAGAAAAGAAGGAAGTTGGCTGAAGCTTAAAAGAACAGAAATCAACACAGCAGCCAAAAATCAAACCAAAACCTCCAAAGCTAAAAACAACTAACAACAGTAAATCCCCAAGGAAACCAGTAATCTTCACTCTTCAATTCATTTCTCAACTCATGAAGACTAGGAATATCAAGGAGAGATTTTGAGTGTTTTTGTTCGAATCCAAAAGAAAAGGAATCAACTCTTTTTAGAGAAAAACAGTAGGTGAACTTCAAGAGTATATTTTAGGGTTTCTGAAATCTAATGTGTTTTTTAGAAAACTTTGTGCAGAGAATGATGATGAATGTGTGTGAGAATGAGTGAATGTTGTTACTTTTATAAAGTGTATAAAAAATAGCATCAAAAGAGAATATTCTAACCTAAAATTCTGAAATTCAGAATAGTACAACATCTTTTCCAGATGTCTGCCCTTTTTCCCACCCAAATTTCAACATCTTTTGCTAAAATGGGGCAGTTGTCCTATATTAGAACATTCTGATTTTTTTCTCATTTAGAACTCCCAATTTTACCCTTCTAAAATTTTCTTGTTGCAATTTTCAACAATTTCGACCTAAACTCTGATTGATTGGTTAATCCCCTTAAGTCTGGGCCAATTACCATGGCCAAATGGCTTCAAACAGGCCCAAGTGTGACATTTAACTCAGGCCTAGGCTGAATACTATTTTTATCCAGCCATCACAGATTCTAAACACTCAAGTAAAAGAAAAAAAAAAGAAAAATGGTGCAAATCAAAAACAAGAATTCAATTAACTATTTAGCTTATTTGAATTACCCTAAAGTAACTAATCGAGCTCATTCTGAATTAACCTAAAGCAAATTGTAATTAATAAAAAATTTAAACATGCTAACTGTGATTTAAACACAATTGATTAATTAAAAGTGAATGAAACTCGCTTGATGATCGTTCTAAACTATCATGCAAACAAAACCTATGGAGAAGAAGATAAAGAAAGAAAAAAAATAGAGGAGAACACAGAAAAAAATAAAATAGAAACGAAGAATGGAGGTGAAGGAATTACCAGCTGAATTTAGGCAAAATAACCGAGAAAACAAGGCGGAGGACTGGCCAAGCTTCAAGATACTTCGAAAGGCTCGAAGTTGACCCAAATGGTTACTCCGGTCAAGAGTAACCTAGTTGGGCAAACTTCCAGCCAAAACGAGCAAAACCTCGAGAAAGTCCCCAAAAATAGAAAAGGTCAAACGCTAGATCCAAAATTCGACGAGCTTCAATGGTCATTCGGGGAAATTGTTGGGTGTTTTGGGTTTGGGGAAGCCTGGTGATTGCAGGATGTGAACTTGGGGTGGTTTGAGTGAGTTAGGATTTTTGGGGTTGGTGTTTAGATCTGAAATTAGAGCGATTTGAGAAAGATTCGAAGGAGTTGGTTCAGGGATTTTGAAAGAGGAGAGGACAAGGATTGACTATTGAAAATTTGAGCTAATTTGGAGGTGTTTAGGGCAATAATTTAGGTTAGCGCCGCCGGAATGCGATTTCCGCTGGATAGGGTTTATTTGGAGACGAAGGGGATGAAGAACAAAAGGAACTCAAGGTTTTAGGGGGGTCACGTTCAGACAATTAACTATAAAATCGATGCCAAGTTCACAGCCGTTGGATCATACAAGATCAACGGCCGTGAAGAAACTAAGACGAAAATGAGGTCGTTTGGTGGTGGGGGATCCTGGATCGGGTAAGCCGATTTTGGGTTGGGTCTAGATCGGAGAGAACTTGGGTTTAGCCTGGCCCAATTTCCTTTCTAAAAACAGGCTTCTCTTTTTTTCAATTTCCTCTATTTTGCTCTTGTTTTCTTTTTCCTTTTCCTTTTCCTTTTCTTTTAATTAATTAAAAACCTAAGTTATTTTCCTAAATTAATTTAAATAATTAAGCTAATTATAAAAATTATAAAAATTACTTGATCCTAAATTAAAAGAGGAAAATCAATAATCTAAAAATTTAAAATGTAAAATGAGCCATTTTTTGTGATTTTTATTTTTTAATAAAACAAATAATTAACTAATTAATCCTAAAAATATAAAAACAAAACCTAAATGCAATGCATGGAATTTTTGACATTTTGCATGATTTTTAATAAAAATTAAACATGCACAAAAAATGCAAACAATTAATAAAATCCTACAAAAATCATATAAAATGGCAAATAATTGAAAAAATTCTATTTTCTTGGATTTTATAGGAGTAATTCATATAGGGAAAAAATCACATGCTCATAGTTGCCCCTCTTTGCTCGGAAACACGAAGGGTTTTCAAGCAAAGATAAAATGAGCAATTACGAGCGATTCTTGCCCGTTTGAAACTCCATGAGAAGCATCTTTTGAAACAGTCCGACCGAACCTTGCTTCGGAGGTTGCCTACATATCATTGGCTATAAAGGAATCTGGTCAGTGTAGTTCTAGAACTTTTGGTAGCTGGGACTACCGAGAAACTGTGATTTCACTGTTGTTGCTGCTGTTTCTGCTTGCTGAGCTCCTTATTATACTAAAATAAAAGATGAAAAACTAAACTAGCTAATCCTTTCAACTATGAGTTACAAGATTCCTATCTATAAACCTTCTAAAGCTTGATCTTGAGTCTTGGATGGTTCTTCCTGCAGACTCTGATCTGAATCTTGATGCTTGTTACTTGCAACCGCTGGTTCATTCTTCTTCAGCTTTTCGGATCAAGGTGGGACATGCAAAACTTGTGACTTCAATCATATCTCAGGCAGTCCGCATCTTTTCTATGCTTCTATACTTAGAGTTCAACTTCTTTTCTTATTCTTCTTTTCTTTTATTTGGGTTGAGACTTCTTTTTTTGGTCATCTCAAACCTTGTGCCTCACGGTGAAAACCTGTTCAGGCACCAAAGCAAACAAACGAACGAAATTTTTTGCCCCAGTTTTCACTAGGAAACTTTTGTGAGTTATTGTAACAAAAATCTAAACTATTTCTTTACTAAAAGCAATTAAAATCGGGATTGTTTATCCCTGAGAAAAAGAAGTTAGGGAGTGGAGACCCTATATCTAAAAATGCAATCAAATGGGGTTCGGAGGCCCCAAGTAGGGAAGATTACCAGGTTATGCTGGAAAAATAACCGGGTTATGCCGGCAAGGTCCTAAGGTTATGCCAGGGAAGTCATTGAGTTATGCCGAAAAAGAAAAAAAGGTCCTCGGGTTATGCCGGGGAAGGTTATCCTGTTATGCCGGAAAAGAAAAAGGTCCTCAGGTTATGCCGGGGAGGTCCACGGGTTATGCTGGGAAAGTCATCGGGTTATACCGGAAAAGAAAAAGGTCCTCAGGTTATGCTGGGGAGGTCCACGGGTTATGCCGGGAAAGTAATTGGGTTATTCCGAAAAAAAAGGTCCTCGAGTTATGCCGGGGAGGTCCACGGGTTATGCCGGGAAAGTCATCGGGTTATGCCGAAAATAAAAAAGTCCTCGGGTTATGTCGGGGATCAACTAGGGAGTGGGACCCTATATTGAAAAAGACTACCAGGTTATGCTGGGAGTGACTAGGGAATGAGACTCTATGTTGGGAAAACACAACTAGAGATTGGGGACCCTAGGCTACCATGATTTTGAATTTTTCTTCTTCTCTTCTTTCTTCTTTCTTTTTATTCACTTTTCTTTTATTTAGGAGAATGAATGAAGAGTTTAAAAGGACTTCCATTTTCGGGTCAACTTTTGCTACATAAGCGTTTTGGTTTCCGCGTGCCTAATTTTTTATTGCACCTGCTTCTTGCAGGGTTGTTTTGGACTGCACCTATTTTCCTTTTTTCAAATCACAGAACAATTAGTGTGAAACAGTGGTTGTTTTTGTGGCCTTGATTGTTTTGATCCCTTGATCTCGGCCCAACTCTTTTGATGAAAATCTCCATTGCTCGCTGGCTTTCTGGAGATCGATCTCTCTTCTAAATCCAGGGATCTTGACTTTCCAAAATTTCACATGATGGTTAACCCATGTGGGGCTTTAGCCTTTTCATCTTATTTTGCCTTTATGGGCACTTGACTTTGGATTTCTTTTCCTTTCAATAATTTTGACTCTGGAGCACCGGCCATCATGGCCAATCGAGATCGACTTGGTGCACTTGCTAAGGCTAGGTGCTTTTCCTTGAATTTTGGCTTTTGTTAAGCAGAACCCTATAAAACCAATCTTGCCATCTTTTATTTGTATTAGTTTTGGAGGAGGATTAAACCAAAAGGGATTCAAAGAAAAGTAAACAAAGGACATGATAATGAATTTAACGAGAAGTGTCCCTTTCGGGAGAAGGAAAGAAGGACTTATCTAGAGTGCATGCGGACTTCAATAGACATGACATGCTTCTTGCCAGGACTCTTATCAGTGCCGACGGTTGTAAGTGACTCCCTTTTTCGATCATCGTCGCTCTTTGTGAGTTCTCAGTAACAAGACTCTCGTTTTCAATTTCTCTACTCACCATCGCCTTACGGTGCCCGTGTGGGTTTTCACCAATAAGTCTCTCTTATTTTATTTATATCATTTGATTGTATCATATTCAAATAACCAACATACTTCCATTTTGAACATCTTTACCGATTAATCAGAAAGACTTTGAACAGTATTTAGGGTAAAAGAGTTTGGATTGAATTATAACTTTGGAACCTTTCAGGCGAACCTTCGCCGAACCACTATAAATTCTGCCCCAGTTTTAACTTTGGGGGAATGTGGATTTTTGTTTTGGTGTGACTGAACCCCAGAGAGAGGCTGCCTATGTATCATGCCGGAATCAAGTCGAAAGTAGTTCAGGGAAACTTTTTTTTTTGTTTTTTTGTTAAATTACAAACATTTTTGGGTTCCAAAATATAATCAAAGAGAGCTAACCGGCTCAAAGGGTTAGCAAAGGGTTGAAGTGTTTGGGGTAGCAAGAATGAAAGCCTTCATCATCCCAATTGGATAATGTCGGCACCACAGAAAGGGTTAAATGTAATACCTTTTGACCGCGTCTACATTGACAGCTGTTTCAGGGTCATTTCCTTCAATGTTTCCCAAGTACAATGCCCCTTTAGGCAATAATTTTCTTATAATGTATAGACCTTTCCAATTTGGAGCGAACTTTCCTTCTGCTTCCTTGTGATGCGGGAGAATACGTCTCAAAACGAGTTGCCCCACTTCAAAGTTCCTAGGCCGTACTTTCTTGTTGTAGGCCCGGGCCATTCTTTGTTCATACAACTGCCAGTGGCAAACTGTGACCATCCGTTTTTCATCAATCAGGGTTAACTGTTCTAGATGGGGCTTGACCCATTCATTATCTTCAATCTCAACTTCAACAATGATTCGAAGAGAAGGAATTTCAACTTTCGCGGGTATCACAATTTCAGTGCCATAAACCAATAGATAGGGTGTAGCTCCAACTGATGTGCGCACAGTTATGTGATATCCCAACAATGCAAACGACAACTTTTCATGCCATTGTCTAGAACTTTGAATCATTTTTCTAAGAATCTTCTTGATGTTCTTGTTTGCTGCTTCAACAACACCATTGGCTTTGGGCCGATAAGAGGTAGAATTTCGATGCGTGATCTTAAATTATTCGCATATCTCCCTCATTAAATGACTGTTCAAGTTTGCAGCATTATCTGTAATGATAGTTTTAGGAATACCAAAACGACAGATGATGTTGGCGTGCACGAAGTCTACCACTGCTTTCTTAATGACGGCTTTGAGAGTGACTGCTTCAACCCATTTTGTGAAGTAGTCAATGGCAACCAATATGAATCTGTGCCCATTTGAAGCTTTTGGCTCGATTGGCCCAATGCCATCCATACCCCAAGCAACGAACGACCACGGTGCTGACATATGATGTAGTTCTGAAGGCGGTGCATGAATCAGGTCACCGTGTACCTGACACTGATGACATTTTCGAACAAAACTGAAGAAATCTTTTTCCATAGTCATCTAGTAATAGCCTACTCGAAAGATTTTCTTTGCAAGGACGTATCCATTCATATGGGGTCCACACACTCCTGCATGCACTTCATTCATGATTCTTCCAACCTCTTGGGCATCCACATATCTTAGAAGGTTCAGATTTGGAGTCCTTTTGTACAAGACCTCTCCGCTCAAGAAGAAGCCACTGGCGAGCCTTCTAATGGTTCTCTTTTGGTCTCCACTAGATTGCTCGGGATATTCCTTTATTTTCAAGAATCTTTTGATATCATGATACCATGGCTGAACATCAGGCTTTATTTCAACTGCGTTGCAATAACCATGTCTTTCTCGAATTTGGATTTCCAGTGGATCAATGTGGACATTTCCTGGATATGGTAGCATCGAGGCCAAAGTAGATAGTGCATCGGCTAACTCATTGTGAAACCAAGGAATGTACCTAAACTCGACGGACTTGAATCACTTGCTAAGATCTTCCACATGTTGCCTATACGAAATAAGCTTAACATCCTGAGTTTCCCATTTACCCTAAGCTTGTTGGATAATCAAGTCCGAATCTCCCATGATTAACAATTCTTCCACATCTTGGTCGATTGCCATGTTCATACCCATAATGCAGGCTTCATACTCGACATTGTAGTTTGTGCAGAAAAACCGAAGCCGGACTGTGGCCGGATAGTGCTGACCGGTGGGTGAGATCAAAATTGCCCCAATCCCGACACCTTTTGCATTCACAGTTCCATCGAAGAACATTTTGCAAGCATTGGTGTCTTCTGAGATTACCTCAACTGAATTTACTTCCTCATCCAGAAAATAAGTACTCAAAGGCTGGTATTCATCATCAAGAGGATTTTCAGCTAGGTGATCTGCTAAAGCTTGAGGTTTCATTGTTGTACGGGTGACATAGATTATGTCGAACTCGGTGAGCAGGATTTGCTATTTTGCTAACCTTCCTGTGGGCATCAGCTTTTGGAATATGTACTTCAAAGGATCCAACCTAGTGATGAGATAGGTGGTGTAGGCCAACAAGTAATGCCTAAGCTTCTGAGCGACCCAAGTTAGGACGCAACAAGTCCTTTCCAACAAAGTGTATTTGGCTTCATAACTAGTGAACTTCTTGCTCAAATAGTATATGTCTTGTTCTTTCTTCCCGGTCATATCATGTTGGCCGAGAACACATGCAACATAATTCTCCAAGACTGTCAAGTACAAAAACAAAGGCCTCCCAGGTTCGGGTGGGACCAAGACTGGCAGATTCGACAGATATTCTTTGATTTTGTCAAAGGCTTCCTGATACTCATCTGTCCATCTAATCGCTGTATCTTTTTTCAACAGCTTAAATATGGGCTCACATGTAGAAGTCAACTGAGCAATGAACCGGCTAATGTAATTCAATCTTCCCAACAGACTCATGACCTCTTTCTTGGTTATCGGAGGAGGAAAATCCCAAATAGACTTTATCTTTGTTGGATCTAACTCGATGCCCCTCCGACTAACTATAAACCCTAAAGGTTTCCCAGACGGAACTCCAAATACACATTTAGCTAGATTTAACTTCAAGTCATACTTATGCAGACACTCAAAGAACTTTCTCAGATCCCGAACATGGTCGTCTTGCGTTCTTGATTTAATGATCACATCGTCCACATACACCTCGATTTATTGGTGCATCATGTCATGAAAGATGGCAGTCATAGCTCTCATGTAAGTTGCCCCGGCGTTCTTCAAACCAAAAGGCATGACCCTGTAACAATAGGTGCCCTAGGGTATGGTGAAGGCTGTCTTTTCCGCATCTTCTTCATCCATCAAGGCTTGATGATATCCAGCATAACAATCCACGAAGGACTGTATCTCATGTTTGGCACAGTTGTTAACAAGGATGAGGATGTTTGTCAAAGGGAAGTTGTCTTTGGGACTTGATTTGTTTAGATCTCGATAATCAACACACACTAGGGTTTTCCCATCTTTCTTTGGCACTAGAACCACATTAGCCAACCATGTGGTGTATCAGACCACTCGGATCACCCCCGCCTTTAACTGTTTGGTGACCTCTTCTTTGATCTTGTCACTGATGTCAGCTTTGAACTTTCTCTCTTTTTGATGGATAGGGGGATGATCGGGGTAAGTTGGCAATTTGTGTGCCACTAAATCAACACATAATCCTGACATATCATCATAGGACCAAGCAAACACATCTTTGAATTCGAACAAAAGTTAGATCAATACATCCCTAGTTCTTTCATCCGTGTGAATGCTTATCATGGTTTCTTGGACCTCTTCTAAACTACCCAAATTAGCTGGCACAGTTTCATTTAAGTTTGGCTTAGGCTTATTCTTAAATTGTTCCAGTTCTCGGTTTATTTCCCTAAAAGCCTCATCTTCATCATATTCTGGTTCTTGATTCATTATTTTACAGTTAGACAGCATGCTAAGATCTGGGCATCAAGTCCGCAAGCATGTCATATTATTTAAGTTCGCATTATTAGAACTGAAAAGAAGAAATAAGAAAAGTAACAAAAATCAGAAAGAATAAAGAAAGAGATTCATAGACAATGAAATATTGATTTCATTCATTGAATTTGAAGATAGAAGGGTTTACATTGGAATTTTAAAGACAATAAACTAAAAGAAACATTCGAGTTACCCCCTAGAATAACTCGGAATGCAAAAAAGGTGGAAAGACTGGACTACCGAGATTCCCGCCTGATTGGGAACGGAGTAGCCTTACAATTCTGAAGCTTGGCATCGAGCCCTATATATTACACCTCAGCAGTGCTCGAGCCTTCTCCCAGTCGGACCATGTGAGCTTCATACAACATTTGCCTCATGGCTCCACATATGTCCTCAATTTCCTTGGCCGTGAAGGCCTCATCTTCCTCCTCTATGTATCTAGGCTTGACAAATGTTTGTGAGAGATGTGGGACCAGCTGAGGCAATACCCAACCATTGCTCTTTCGTTCATTTTCCCATGTCACATCAACTTCGGTGGCTTGAAAACCTACACCGAAAAACTTCTCACTGGAAGCCAAAGTGATAGGTTCTGTGATACCTTGCAAAGATACCCAAAAACCCCTTCCCAGGCTTATAACCGTGCTTGATCATTTCAGTGGCGACCATGATTGACGCATTTGACAGAAAGGGTTAAGGACACGGGCTTCCTTCCTCACATTGATCCGTGACCACAATCTCAAAAGCTTGATAGATTATGTGCTCGCTACCTTCCTTAGCCTCGAGACATGGGACTGGTGGGTCCTGGTAAATTGATTGCTCGTCTTCTCCATGAACCACAATTTGTTGATCTTCGTGTTCAAACTTCACCATTTGGTGGAGGGTAGAAGGTACGGCCCCTGCAGCATGGATCCAAGGCCTTCCTAGGAGAAAATTGTAGAAGGTGTCCATGTCCAAGACCTGAAATGTCACTTCAAAATCCACAGGACCGATAGTCAAGATCAAATCAATCTCCCCTATTATGTCTCTCTTGACGCCATCAAAAGCACATACACAAACATTGTTAGGCCTGATTCTCTCAGTCCCAATTTTCATTCTTTGCAAAGTTGAGAGAGGGCAGATGTCAACCCCAGATCTGCCATCTAGCATGACTCTTTTCACATAGTACCCTTCATATTTAACTGTCAAATGAAGAGCTTTGTTATGGGCAGCCCCTTCCGGGGGTAAGTCATTTTTGCTAAATGAAATTCGATTGACTTTGAAGAATCGTTCTGCCATCCTTTCCAGTTGCTCAACAGTGGTTTCAACCGTAACATATGCTTCATTGAGGGTTTTTGTCAACACTATCTGATGATCATTCGAGCTTATCAGTAGAGACAAGAACGATACCTGAGAAGGAGACTTCTGGAAATTGATCAATTACCTCATAGTCCACAGTTTTCATCTTTCGAAAGAATTCCTCTGCTTCTTCGGCACTGACTGGCTTTTTAAGTGGAACACGCTTCTGTTTGGCATTGTTCACTTCTTCCAGATTGAGGTACTTCCCAGCCAGGTTTGTTTCATTCACTTCCCCCATGATTTTTCCCTTGTACGTCACTACCTCTTTGTTGTAATTCCAGGGGACGATAGTGGGATCTTTTATAGGCTTCTATGGTGTGCGTCTAATAACCACGGGCTCGTTCAGCCATGGTGAAATTATCGGCCCCCGCGCCACATAAGTCCCATTTGGTCCGTACATCTTGTTTATCTCGAACCTTTTGGGGGACTTAACACAAACTGTTCTTTCCTGGGGGCCTGGGGAACATAAATAATGGCATCTTTAGGAGGTACTGCCCCTGTCTTGGCTTCCACAGTCTTTTCTACACCTTGAGGAGTGGAGTTGCTCTTCTTCTCCCCCTTTTCTTGCTTTGCAACCGCCCTTGGCTTCTTTTCAACATTGGTGATAGAAATTATGGCTTTTAGAGCTGGGTCAAACTCTGTATCTTCACAAATTATCCCAATAACTGACCCGTTGTTATGAGCTGGAAATGGATTATTAGCCATATTGGAGATCTCTTCATCTTTCCGCACTACACGCTTTTGCTCTATTAGGTTTTCGATCGCCCTTTTGAGAGTCCAACAGTCCTCAGTGTCGTGCCCTTCTACCCCAGAATGATAAGCACATCTGGTACCGGGTCGGTAGGAGGGTGACTTTGTGTTTTGCCTATTCGGGGGTACGGGTTGCAACAGACCCATTTGGACCAGCTTAGGGAAAAGGCTAGAGTATGATTCACCAATGAGCGTGAAGTTGGTTCTTCTGGGCGGTTCACGAGCACGGGCATTGTATGAAAACTTATTGTGTTGGGGATAGGGATTATATGGAGATTGGTGAGGAGGGTTATTTCTAGGAGGTGGAGCTCGATTTTGGTTAAACTGCTGTTGTGGCCGAGCATATGGCTAGGCATTCATCACCGCATAAGGCTGAGAAGCCATGGCATAAGCCACGTCCTGGTGAGGATAATAATGTTGCGGGGTGTTTGAAGGGAAGTAACCTCGGGGTTGATGGGGGTTTCTCAGACTTGAAGCCACTATGGCTACTTTTTCTTTCTTCTTTCGGTTTGCTACACCCCTTGACCCGCTCTGGGTTGCTTGTGACGTAGCTCTTATAACAGATTGGCTCAATATGCGACCCATTTTCAGACCATTCTCGACCATCTCCCCAATCTTGATAGCCTCAGCAAATGGCTCTCCCATGGCAGACATCATGTTCCGGAAGTAGTTAGCCTCTTGGGCTTGTAGAAAAACACTGACCATCTCGGTCTCATCCATAGGGGGTTTCACCCTGGAAGCTTCTCCGAAGACTTCTTTTTGAGATTAGACAGAGAATTTCTGTCTGGAGCTATGTCTATGTTGTACTGGAATTGCCTAACAAAATCTCGAGCCAAATCATCCCATATGTGCCATCGAGACATGTATTGATCCATATACCACTCGGATGCAATGCCGACTAGACCCTCTCCGAAATAAGCCATTAGGAGTTCTTCTTTCCCGCCTGCCCCTCTTAGTTGATTGCAATAGCTCTTGAGGTGGGCTATGGGGTCCCCGTGTCCATCATACTTTTCGAACTTGGGAGTCTTGAAACCGATGGGTAAATGAACATGCGGGAACATACATAAGTCAACGTAGGATACGCTCTTCTGGCCACTTAAACCTTGTATATTATTGAGGCTTTATTCCATGCTTCTCATTTTCTGAGTGATTTCCTCTTGCTCAGGATTTTTGTAGCTCTCTCTTGTCCCGCGGTAAACTCATACTGAGGTTGTTGAGGGTAAAAATTGGTGGTGAAATGAGTCGGGTATGATAGAAAAGGTGGTATTTGGAAAGTGAAGGATGATGGATCAAAGGTTGGCCTAGGCAAGGTTGGTTGTGCCGTAGCCGAGGTTGGTGGGGGCAAACCTCAGAATGCTTTCCGGCGAAGTGGGCTGACATGGTGGGTATCCAAGTGGGGTTTTCGGGTAACTTATTGGGATGTTGGAAGTTCCACTTGCTCTGGGAAGTAGCTCGGGGAAACCATGTATTGCACTAGGCGGCTCTCTACCGTTGGACCAAGCATCCCATATTTCCAACATGCGAAGGCACAATGCCCTATTCTCTTCAGTAGCCGCTGACTCTGAGTTGGGATAACCGATATCGGGTTATCCTATGGGATGGGAATTGTTGGTAGATGACTTTCTGATGACATTTCGACACTTCCCTTGGATCTTTTAAAGTAAGGGTGTGAAGCTAGGTTACCACAAAACCAACCACCTTAAAATAGAACCTAAACTCAACAGTAGACACAACAAACTGGTTAGTTCTAGGCAATTAACACATAGGGAATCACACATTGGGGGTGTGATGCACCTATACAGTTAAATATATTTCTACATGTTTTGCAACGATTGCATGTCTCATCCCTGCTTTTGCTTATCTCCACGATCTTTCTCTTGCTCTCTTTTGCACTCTCTCATTGTTTTCTCTCTTTTTCTCGTTCTCTTTTTCTTGTTTTCTCTCTTTTTCTTGTTTCGTCTCTTTCTTCTTTTCTTTTTCCTTTTGATTTTCTCTTTTCATCATTTTCTCTTTTATTTGAGTTATTTAAAAATATGACCGGATCCGATGGGGATTGCCTACGTATCACGATGCCACATGAATCAGATCATCACGTAGTTCAAAGGATAAATGCAAAAAATAAATATAATTTTTTTGTTTTTCTTCAAATTTTCATTAAAAATAAAAAACCCATAATCTTCTCTATTACAAACGACTCCGTCATACCTAAGAATTGAAAGACTAAAATAGACTCGAAACAGACTCTAGGAATGAAAATACAAACTCGAAAAGAAAAACATTGAGGAATACTTAAGCGCCTCCAATCCTGCCCAAGGGGCACCAGTTGGTCTTGCCGCTGGCCTACGTGCCATGTCTTCCTGGAGGCGATAGAGGTCTTCCATTTTCCGACGAACAAAGATCATTACTGTGGCGAAGAACATGGACCTGGTCATGTCCTCACATTCGTTGTACTTCATCACAATGTAGTCGACGATTCTTCTAACCCTTTCCCTGATGATGCCCTTTTCTTGTAGCAACCGCCTAATTTGCTGAGATCTAGCCTCTAAAACCTGGGTGGCCGTATGATTCTGCTTTTGCAAATGCTGTAGGTCTTCTTCTAGATGTGCCATCAAAGCATAGCTATGTTCTCTCTCGGCTTTGAAGCTCTTGGCTTGTTTAGTCATTTCACCCTCAAGGCTATTAAGCTCCTTTTTCCAGCCCATGACCCCTCCGTCATATCTTTCCTTCAACTGTCGAACGAAAGTTGTCCATTCTTCTGCATTTCTAGCCAACTTTGTTCGGGCCTTTGCTAGCTCAACCTCCGTCTTTTGTAAATCATCCTCATAGTCACGTACTTTCTGCATAAGACTGTAAATGAGCTTTTCATCTTTTCTTCTTCTGCCCGGGTTCTCAACTGCTATTCTCATCTTCTGAACTTGGGCTCGGAGAGCTTCATTTTCTTTGGCCAACCTTCTTCTTTCACCTTCATCCTCTTGCACCTGTATATCATTATTGAATACGACATTTCTCAATTCTTCTTACAAAGTGTGAATGGTGGCTTGATATTTTTTCTCCTTCTCTCCCCAGGCCAACCTTTCCCGGACTTTATCATCAAAAGCTTGAACATGAGGTCTTTTTGTGGGCCTTTCAGGGGGCTCAGGCTCTGGCTCATTATTTGCACAAAACCTTCTTTCATACCACGCAACATAATTTGGATCCACTTCTCCTCTTGCAAGATTTGGTACCTAGGTGTCACTTTTCAAATATCGACACCCATTCCAATCCTGTTAGACTAAAGCCTTAGGTAGTGTTGCTTCTGGGTGTAGCTCAATGACTTGGGTACTCAAATCTACATCTTCGGGTACCACTTGATATCTTCCCAGCTGAGTTAGAACTCATTGTGGTGCATATGGTTAGATACTCCTTAGACCCATCATCATCAAGTAGCCTTTTGAAGCCGTCATGTATATGATTTCCGTTACCGGAAGCCATCCTAAGGTCCATTCAATCTGACTTGCCTTTAGAGTTCTTAAGTGGGGACCCAGGCCTCAAACCCTTCTGGAGAATTGTAGTCTTCCACCCTTTCCTCATAAGTCTTGATGAAGTTGTTCCCGTTCGAACCATAACTCATGAACTTGGGGTGACGGCGGAGATGTTCGATCAACCACATTTGAAGAAGAATGTTGCAACCCTCAATAAAATGAGCCCCGGATTTACACGAGGTTAATGCTCGATAAATGTCTGCCAGCACTAACGGAGCAAATGTGTGATCTTTCTTGGTAGTGAGGATTTGTTCAATTCTGGCCATACGAGTATCTACTATCCCTTCTGCATTCGGAAAGACCATAATTCCCAAAAATGCCACGATGAAAGCGAACCGACGATGAGTTTTCCAAAGGCTCTTACCTTGTTTGTTGTTTAATCCCTTTTCATGTGTTTCAAACCCAGCTGAGTGCCCAAACCTAAAGTACAAGAAGTAAAAAGAACAACATCCTTTGCTTGCATGGGCCTTCTTCATTTGCTTGCTGATATTCAGAAGATCAAAGAACTTGTGCACAGAGGGAGCCCTCAGGAATATAAGTTGTTGTTTTCTCAAGTCTTGGCCAAAGTCAATATATCCGACCATTTCCTCCAGAGTAGGGGTGAGCTCGAAATCTGAGAAATGGAACACGTTGTGAACAGGATCCCAAAAGGTTACCAAAGCTTTGATTAGATCCTCTCGGGGTTCGATTTTCATGATGCCTATAAGGGCACCCAACTGCTTTTTTACCCAATCCTGACCATCTTTATCTAAATCATTCCACCACATGTGAAGCTGCAGCTGAGCCTGTTCTATGACCAATTGTGACGTGTTTTGGACAGTATTCATTTGTACCTATGGAGGGTTAAGGTTAGAGTTAACTCTTGTGGACTCTTTTGTAAAACAAGTTTTTAATTTCTAAAAAAACATCAACGGACAATGACCCCATTATGCTACTTTAGCAAAAATGGTCATTTTTGTAAACGTGGCCCCTTCACAATTCCAAATAAATTTTGAGGCCGGGGGAAGGTATTTTATGGAAAAAGACACCTTACTAACAGACTTGCCCATTCTTCATGAAAATAGCCTTTCGACAATTGAAAGATAATCTAAGGCTATCCCGGCAAGAACGACTTAAGACACAACCGAAGCTGGGTCGGCTTATTCTTTTGACCAAAGCCCTAAACTACACTTTATTTGATTATTTATTGTAAAAAATGAGGCCGAACCTTATGTGGGTTGCCTACATATCCCACATCCGGTGAGAATCAAACCTGTGTAGTTTGGTCAATTTTGACATAATTGGAAAAAACATAATATTTGACTCACTCTTTTTGAAATACATTTTCCTCTTTTTTTTCTTCTTTTTTTTTTCAAAAACTTTTGGTAGAGTTTCAAGGTATTTTCAAATACCGGGATTTTCAGAACCAGTTGAATTCTCTATCCTAACTCACTATTGGTTTTTTTCTTGATTTTCTTTTCCTGGCCGGTCAACATGCAAGCCGAAACAAATAAATATTCATATAGCAGGTATGATGCATCAGGATGATTTTTTATTTTGGGTACACCTGTCTTAGATGGACTCAACCCCTGTGTTGAGTCCCCAAGGTCAAATGCACGTGATGCAAATAAACGTTCCTACTAGGGATTCAGCATGAGGTTACATTATTCTAAGTTTAAACCTAAGGTTGTGTTCTAGACCTGACTTACCCGTGCGAACAAACTCAAGCCGAAGAGGGGGCAACGTACCGAGAGCACTAAAGTCTGCACGGCCTTGTTGCTGGCCCAGCCCCATTCTATTTGGTATAACTTCTAACAGAAAAGAGGGCCACGCGAACGTGAGCACTGTTTTTTAGAAGACTCAGAAGGGAGGCGTAAGAAGACATTTAAATACAGTTCAAGTAATATCAAAGCAGTAAACAAATGGCAATTATCACATTAAGTCCACAAAATATAGTAATATCAACAATAAAACCAAATAAAAATCACATTAATAAGCTCGAATTCTTGAACCCTGAACCGGAAGTTCTGGGTTAGTTATCCCCAGCAGAGTCGCTAGAGCTGTCACACCTCCTTTTTTACCACCCGTGGGGGATATTAGGGAGTTTCTCAATTAAAGTGACATTATTCGAAATGGAATTATTTTATTTTATTTTTTCAAAGTCACCACTTGGAATAGTTAATTTGGTTTCCCAAGTCACCGGTTTATTTTAAAAATTCCAATTCGAGGAAATTTCGACTTTATTTGAAAGTCTGCGAACCAGAAATTCTAGATAAGGAATTCTGTTAACCCGGGGAAGGTGTTAGGCATCCCCGGGTTCTGTGATTCTAGCACGGTCGCTTAGCGATTTATACTTGGCTTAAATTGTTTAACTACTCATTTATATGACCTATGTCATTTATCTTTTTACCGCTTTAATCGCTTGATTATTCATAATGAAAGAAATGAGTTACGCGTACATATACTCATTCCTTTGACGCATAAAAAATCATGTCACGCGTACGTGTCCGCAATTAATCACGTTTTATTAATTATTAAGAAAGTTTGGTCGAAGTTGTGCGAATGCATCCCTCGAGTTACATCTTAGAACTAAATTCGTAATTATGTTACGCGAACGTATACATAATCACAATAGTAGTCTAAGTCGAGCCTAAAGCAAACTACGAGTGTTTAAAAGGATGTTTTGCTATACTAAGTTAATACTTAATGTGAGGGCGATAAGTTATAGGTTTTGCTTGTGTATGGCACACCTCAATTTTATTTTTAACAAAGGTTTGTATTTCACTTAAGCAAAGCATAAGGACACTAACATTTTACTCCTAGTTTGGAATTCAATAAGGATCTATTAAATTGTGGACATGCTTAAAGGGTGAAAAGCTAGGCTTTTAAAATCACTTTAAAATAAAAGGGCTTAGGTTTGGTCCAACAATGGCCCATTGCTTAATTAAAAAAGGAAAATCCAGCTTTGAAAGTTGTATTTGAGCTCACGAATTGGCCCGGTAGAAAAGAACTTAAAGACCCTCTGCCCCTATTGGAATTTTAGTCGAGTTTTGCCCAAATTCGGCTATAGGCGAGCCCAGTTATAATTATCTAACATCTGGGACTATCCACCTCTACCCTTACTATACATACACACTTATAACAAATAAACTTTCAAATTACATATTTAAACAGAAATAGAATATAAAGATTAAACACGATTCTGTACTGAAAATTAATCAACTAATTTCTGCAACATAAAAATGATCCATGATAAAAGGGGCTCCTAGACTGACTCAAAGTTTGGGCCTATAGACTAGGCCCAAATCATTTGAGGTTAGTCTTTCACTTGGGCTGCAAATTCAACCTTCCTTAATCGAATGAGCATTCTTTCGATTCTACTGAGTGGGCTCAAAGACCAGCTCCTTTACACCACTACTGTTTTGCAAAACATGAAAAATACATAATTAAGCTCCAAATGTATCTGTTCTGAATCCTTGGCACATGACATTAATACCTGATTCATTACAGTCTTCCAAAGTAGACTAAACAACTTTCAAAATTAATACCTTACATTAAGACTTGTTACATAAACTAACTATATTAAAAGCTAAACTATTACAAATTTGTATAACTGATATTATGAAGAATTCCTGTCTCTTTTGGACATGATTTGTCCATTAGAGCTTGGTCTCCTCTTGTTAAAATAGCATGATTCCCACTTTCCAGCTTTGAACCTGCTGATTTAGCCAACCAGTGGCCAAATCTGCAGGCAGCAGCTCATAGCCGAACAAACAAAGAAAGAAAACAAGTGTCTTTAAGTAAAGAGAAAGCCATCAGATGAAAGAAGAAGGAAAAACATAACCAAAACACTTCATAATCAACATTAATAACCAAAAAGTTTGGCTATAAGACAAAGCTACTTTTACAAAATAAAGCCAGAAAAAGCACTCATGTATTGGCTAAGTTATATGCTAATTCATTTCAAACTTTAAACACACATAACCAAAACCAATCAAATGCATATCAAGGTAAACTAATTGCTATCATGAAAGGCTTTCATTTCTACACATGCCATTTACAAATGTAATTTTATATCATTTAAACAAATCATTACATAGAGAAAGCTGAGGTTAAATACCTATAAACAACAACAAGACCATCAAATAACAGGTGAAAGAAAAGAAGGAAGTTGGCTGAAGCTTAAAAGAACAGAAATCAATACAGCAGCCCAAAATCAAATCAAAACCTCCAAAGCTAAAAACAGCTAACAACAGTAAATCCCCAAGGAAGCCATGAATTTTTACTCTTCAATTCATTTCTCAACTCATGAAGACTAGGAATATCAAGGAGAGATTTTGAGTATTTTTGTTCGAATCCAAAAGAAAAGGAATCAACTCTTTTTAGAGAAAAACAGTAGCTGAACTTCAAGAGTATGTTTTAGTGTTTTTGAAATCTGATGTGTTTTTTAGAAAATTTTTGTGCAGAGAATGATGATGAATGTATGTGAGAGTGAGTTAATGTTTTTCCTTTTATAAAGTGTATAAAAAATGGCATCAAAAGGGAATATTCTAACCTAAAATTCTGAAATTCAGAATAGTACAACATTTTTTCCAGTTGTCTGTCCTCTTTCCCACCTAAATTTCAGCATCTTTTGCTAAAATGGGGCATCTGTCCTATACTAGAACATTCTGATATTTTCTCATTTAGAACTCCCAATTTTACCCTTCTAAATTCTGCTTATTGCAATTTTCAACAATTTTGATCTAAACTCTGATTGCTTGGTTAACCCCCTTAAGTCTGGGCCAATTACCATGGCCAAATGGCCCAACAAAGACCCAAGCCATGGCCAAATGGCTTCAAATAGGCCCAAGTGTGACATTTAACTCAGGCCTAGGCTGAATACCATTAATATCCAGCCATCACATAATCCAAACACTCAAGTAAAAGAAAAAAAAGAAAAATGGTGCAAATCATAAACAAGCATTCAATTAACTAATTAGCTTATTTGAATTACCCTAAAGTGACTAATCGAGCTCATTCTGAATTAACCTAAAGCAAATTGTAATTAACTAGAAATTTAAATATGCTAACGGTGATTTAAACACAATTGATTAATTAAAAGTGAATGAAACTCGCTTGATGATCATTCTAAACTATCATGCAAGCAAAACCTATGGAGAAGAAGAGAAAGAAAGAAAAAAAAATAGAGGAGAACACAGAAACAAAATAAAACAGAAACGAAGAATGGAGGTGAATGATTTACCGGCTGAATTTTAGCAAAATGACCGAGAAAACAAGGCGGAGGACTGGCCAAGCTTCAAGATGCTTCGAAAGGCCCGAAGTTGACCCAAATAGTTACTCTGGTCAAGAGTAACCTAGTTGGGAAAACTTCCAGCCAAAACGAGCAAAACCTCGAGAAAATCCCCAAAAACAGAAAAGGTCAAACCCTAGATCCAAAATTCGACGAGCTTCAAAGGTCATTAGGGGAAATTGTTGGGCGTTTTGGGTTTGGGGAAGCCTGATGATTGCAGGATGTGAACTTGGGTTGGTTTGAGTGAGTTAGGGTTTTTGGGGTTGGTGTTTAGATCTGAAATTAGAGCGATTTGAGAAAGATTTGAAGGAGTTGGTTCAGGAATTTGGAAAGGAGAGAGGAAAGGATTGACTGGTGAAAATTTGGGCTAATTTGGAGGTGTTTAGGGCAGTGATTTAGGGTGGCGCCGCCGGAATGCGATTTCCGGTGGCTAGGGCTTATTTGGAGATGAAGAACTGAAGGAACTCAAGGGTTTGGGGAGGGGGGTCTCGCTCAGACAATTAAATATAAAATCGATGCCAAGTTCACAGCCGTTGGATCATAATACAAGATCAACGGCTGTGAAGAAATAGAGACCAAAACAAGGTCGTTTAGTGGTAGGGGATCCTGGACCGAGTAAGCCGATTTTGGGCTGGGTCTGGGTCGGAGAGAACTTGGGTCTAGCCTGGCCCAATTTCCATTCTAAAAATGGGCTTCTCTTTTTTTTTCTTCAATTTCTCCTATTTTGCTCTTGTTTTCTTTTTCATTTTCCTTTTCTTTTAATTAATTAAAAACCTAAGTTAATTTTCTAAATTAATTTAAATTGTAAAATTAAGCTAATTACCTAATTATAAAAATTACTTGATCCTAAATTAAAAGAGAAAATTCAATAATCTAAAAATTAAAAGGTAAAATGTAAAATGAGCCATTTTATTGTGATTTTCATTTTTTAATAAAACAAATAATTAACTAATTAATCCTAAAAATGTAAAAACAAAACCTAAATGCAATGCATGAAATTTTTGATATTTTTCATGATTTTTAATAAAAACTAAACGTGCACAAAAAATACAAACAATTAATAAAATCCTACAAAAATCCTATAAAATGGCAAATAATTGAAAAAAATCTATTTTCTTGGATTTTATAGGAATAATTCATATAGGGCAAAAATCACATGCTCACAGATCCTTGTCATTTTGCAAGGGACCCGATGCTCAATATTAAATATACAAGAACATTCTCTCTGCTTTCTAACATATTCTCTTGATCTCATTGCTTTCATTTATTGCTTATATTCAAGGTGTTCTATTTCTTGTTCTTCATTTATTGCTTATTATTGGTCATAAAGAGCCGTCATTTATTTTCTCATAACTGTTAGTCATCCATCGACTACCCTCGGCAGGACATCAGATTCGACCTCGAGGCCCTGAATAAGCAAGCTCGAGGCCCCGATTATCACCCATTCGGTTTGGTTATCACCTTGTTTTCAAGCTCTTATCTTGTTTCCAAGTCTTTCACTTAGCATCAATTGCCTAACAACTAAAACAAAAATAGATCACATATTTTTAGAACCACAAAATCAAATCTAATTTTAAATACATCGAAGTAAAATCATGCAGTGAAGATGTCATCAACTCAGCCAGGTATATCATAGAAATGCGAGTTGATATGGGGTTCAAATGTGACATTAAAGTCTTTACTTAGCATTGGAATAATGCTTCAGTTTCTTTGCAGTTCGATTACAGGTACACTCTTAAACAAATACGGGCATTTATATTGCTCACTTATACTCCCTTGATTATATTTCTTTACTGACTAGCTCTTTTATTAATTTAAATTGCTTTCACACTTTAATTAGTTGTCTTTGAAAACTATTTCAAATAAACTTTCTTTACACTCATCCAGTTCTTGTTTATACTGATTAATTGTAATATACCTCTTACTTCGTTCTTTCTTCTTTCTTTAATGATCTTGTGTTTTTTTAATTCTTTTTCCTTATTTGATTAGTGCAGCTATTCTTTGTCGCAGGGTGCTCATTGGCGTAATCATTGCTGATTTGTGTTACTTCGTTTTTCCGCTCCTTGTACTTCAGGGGCCCTTGGCAATATAAGTTTTATGTTCTTTTTTAAATAAACTAGTTTGCATTACACGTGTAACCCCAAATGATATAACAAAATTTGCTATCTAAAAGTAGTGATTTCTTCACTGCATATATATATTTTTTCTTTAAAACATTTAGGAGTTATTAGATATAAAAGACACAAATTTAGTACAATGTTACGTATTTCTAAGATATCTGATGGATGATGTGAGGAGTATCTGGTTTTTATTTAGACTTTTGTATGTCTTTTGCATGAATCATCACGTATATCTCTGTTAATTAGTATCCATTTTATTTATTTTTTGCATATTTTCATGTTAGTTTCTGTACAATTATCAACATGAATTTGGTCTTTACTAAATCTTTAAATGTGACTTCTCATCTTCTTCCCTTTTTAAGAGTACCGAATAGGAGAGGACCTACTTTTAGTTTTGCAGGTTTGTATATTAAGGAATAAATAGTTGTTAAAGGGCATAATTGTCTATGAATTTTACATGGGTATTTTAGTCTTTCAAATTCTCACCTTGTGCTTCACAATTATAATATAATATGATAATTAAGTTCTTTCTTAATTTTAAATGTATCTATTGGTGCAACATTGTTATCACTGTCACGGCTCAACTCCCATCGGAGTCGTGACGACGTCTAACATTACTTGCCAAACAAGCCAACAATCATATAATAACTAGGCATTTGGATAAACATGGTTTAATAAACTTAACCATGGGATGAACCCAACTAGTAGCTGAAATAAGAAAAGTGAAAGTTAGTAAAAAAGGGGAATTTCCTTTACACACAGTAAAAGAGGGATATTTAGAAAGCTTGCAAGTGTAGTTCCAGGATTCGAGAATAGAAAAAGTTGACGCCGGTAAAATATCCCTGGGAGCGACGACAACAAACCTCTCCATCCAGCCACGGTTATATCATCATCAACACTGGCGACAATGACATGGTGACCGCATTTGCTGAGTTTGATCATGCCTCCACAGAAAATCTTAGGGGCATAGAGATTGATCATATGAGCAAGAGTAATGGTTTCACCAGCCGGGGAATACAAGAATTGAAGACAAGCCACCTTTTGCCATATTGAAGAGATCCTCTTTTATAACAGGAATGTTGGCCGGACGAATAGAAGAGATGTATTTACCAACTCTGTTTTTGTCATTTTCAGGATAAGAGGATTCCTTTTGAATATGGAGATCCGGACGAATACAAGAATCCCTTGACGCGATTCCCTCAAAACTGGACGATTTGGCAACACTTTCCTCGCTATATGTTTCCAGTGCGGAAGATATGGAGAGGATAGTGAGCAAAGTACCCAATCTTCGAAAGCTAAAATGTGAATTTGCGGATTCATGGGGTTGGGAAAGAATGAAAATGGATTCCCTGTATTAGACTCCTTACATCGACTTGAAACGCTAAAGGTGCACTTCTTCAATTCTCCAAAAATAGGTCCTTCAAGATTAAATTTCCCATTGAATCTCAAGAAACTGACTTTATGCAAATTTTATCTGCCGCCTGCTGAAATTTCAATCATTGCCAAACTTGTCAAACTTGAGATACTTAAACTGCAACAAGTTGTTTTTGAAAGGGAGGAATGGGAAGTGGCAGATGAAGAGTTCCCTAAGCTCAAGTTGTTGAAGCTAGAAAATCTCAAACTCTCACAATGGAGAGCATCTGATGAAGCCTTCCAGAACCTTAGGCGATTGGTTGTAACAAGATGTTTAAAACTCGAAGCAATCCCTCTTTGTTTCGCGGATTTGTGTAGTTTGGAGAGGATTGAGGTAAAGTCATGCAATCAATCTGTTGCTGACTCAGCCATGGATATCCGAAATACACAGGGTGAAGTATATGGGATAGATTATACCAAAGTCTCTATTGAGCTTTGAAGTTATGAGGCTACAGATCTGCAGCCTTAACTTTATTTCCAGTCCAATGGCAGGTACAATCTTAAGCAACTACTGATATTTCTCTTAGTCATTTCTAGTCTGTTGAATTGTTATTGCAGCTTTTCTTTGTTTTCGCTGTTTACTTGTTTAGTGTTGGCTGTCCCGGTCTCGGGGTTCAGTTGCTGCTGCTTAATGCTACTCAGTTTAACTACTTCGTTGTACTTTTGTAACATGTGAATGTACCTAATCTTATGACCTTTTAAAAAAAAAGATAAATTATGACTTTATTTCTTTTTAACGTTATGGATTGGTTGAACATTGTTGATGGTTCATAAAAAATTTTCGTTACACTATTTTACAAACTAGTCACTCGATATGTGCGCAGGTGTACAGAAAATAATGAAAATTTAAAGATGAGAGTTGCACATATTAACCAATATAAAAAATCGATTATTGTTATAAGAAATCCAATGCATTTGATAGATGTCTATTCAATGAATGGTTTACTTATTATGTACCTAATTAATATTAGGCTTAACATTTGTAACGCATGGATGATTTTTCATCCTATTAAAGGTGTTCTACCTTTTGAATTACAGTACACACTTGAATGAGAAATATTATTACATTATCCCTCACATTTCTTGTCTAATTTCTTGTTTTATATTATTCTATTTGCTCTCAATTACAATACGTTATCAACACGATTCATTATTGTTATCACAAATTCACAATCTTTAGATTAGTTTCACTCATTCAGCTGTCTGGATACCAAAACTTCAGTAGCTGATGCAAAATTGGCACACCATTAGATTCTGTCACCTTGATGCAGTTTTACTGTATTAGAAGCTTGATATTTTGGTATAGTATTCATCTTATAATTGCATTATGAACATAGAATAAGGTATGTCCCTTATTTAGTTTACTTTGATTTGGCTTTTGGGAAACAGTAATATCATTTTGGAACTTTCCTTTATTTACCGGCCTAATGTTTAATCATACGTTGGGTTCTATAAAAGGCATAATACATAATTACCCCTGGGGTTTAATCACTTTTTCAAATGCACCTTTTATCTCTGTGGGGATCCTATGACCCCCAAATGGTTTGGACTCTTTATTTAACCCATATGCATTTGGACTTATATAATTAATCTAATTATATGAGCCCAATAAATTAATTTGAACTAATATATCTTGAATTTAAAATATAATCTAAAATATTATATGGATTTAATTTTAATAAATTTTATATGTCTACATATCTAATTGTAGAAATTCGAAAGCAATTTTTTTTTTTGTGTGCGCTTTCTTATGGCTCCAAAAATGGTGGGAAGTGTTTTGCCTTTAATGGCTATTGGCTATTAGTAGGGTGGAAGAAGAAAATGAGTGGATAAGGAGTCAAAATGAGAATGAAGATGGTGGGTCCATCAAAACCTTTTTGTCTTGTTTGTATTATTCCCCACGCGTGTTGGGTTGAACAAATGCACTCTCTATGTCACATCAGCACTGCTGGTGGTATTTATGTGCATCTGGTAAAATGAACATAGAACTAATATTGCCATGGCCCCAGAAGTACAACAAGGAATGGAAAAACGAAGTACACTAATGCACTCAATAACCATCACGTCAGCGACTAATAAGTAACGCCAATCAGCACCTGCGACAAAGAATAGCTGCAGTAATCAAATAAAGTAAAAGAAAAAAAACATAAGATCATTAAAGAAAGAACTAGGTAAGAAGTCTATTAGGGGAGGCACAATTTTGTTGATCCTAGGTAAGATTTTATTACGTTAAAATTTAATAAACTTCTTCCCGTAAATGCAACTGCTATAGGCACATTATTCGATAGGGAATATAGGTATTTGAAAAAGAATCAAGTCTTACCTTTTCAAGTCTTGTTAGATTATTGAGTATATCGACTAGGGTATAATTTCTACTTATAGTATTTTTATTTATAAAAATTATAGTTACTTTTCACGCTTCAGATTATTCAAAACTCTACGGTCGACATTAGTAACAAATCAAAGTTTTTTTTTTTTTTTTTTTGTATTCTATTAAAAAATTATAAACTTTTACTTCAAAATATTCAATATTTTAAAGAATATAATTACTTCTTAGAAGTACTACTAGTAAAAAATGGGGCTTCTAAACTTTGGGGGCCTAAAGCCTTGGGATGCCTTACCCTTGAGCTGGCATTGAAGTCTATTACAATCAATCACTATAAACAAGAACTGGATGCGTGTAAAGAAAGTTTATTTGAAAGAGTTTTCAAGGACAACTAATTAAAGTGTGAAAGCAATTTATTAAATAAATAAATGAGCTAGTCAGTAAAGAAATATAATCAAGGGAGTATAAGTGAACAATACAAATGCCAGTATTTGCTTAAGATTGTACCTGTAATCGTACTGCAAAGAAACTGAAGCATTATTCCAATGCTAAGTAAAGACTTTAAATTCACAATAATTGAAACCCATATCAACTCGCATTTCTGTGATATCCCTGGCTGAGTTGATGACATCTTCACTGCATGATTTTACTTCAATGTATTCCAAATAAGGAATGTCCTCAAAGCAATAAGGGATTGCTTCGAGATGTGAACATCCTCTTAAAACCAATCGCCTAAGGTTATAAAACGCGTCATCTGATGCTCTCCATTGTGAGAGTTCAAGATTTTCTAGCTTCAACAACTTGAGCTTAGGGAACTCTTCATCCGCCACTTCCCATTCCTCCCTTTCAAAAACAACTTGTTGCAGTTTAAGTATCTCAAGGTTGACAAGTTTGGCCATGATTGAAATTTCAGCATGCGGTAGATAAAATTTGCATAATGTCAGTTTCTTGAGATTCAATGGGAAATTTAATCTTGAAGGACCTACTTTTGGAAAATTGAAGAAGTGAACCTTTAGCGTTTCAAGTCGATGTAAGGAGTCTAATACAGGGAATCCATTTTCATTCTTTTCCCAACCCCATGAATCCGCAAATTCACATTTTAGCTTTCGAAGATTGGGTACTTTTCTCACTATTATCTCCATATCTTCCGCACTGGAAACATATGGTGAGGAAAGTGTAGCCAAATCGTAAAGTTTTGAGGGGCTCTCATCAAGGGATTCTTGTGCATCATGCAAGTTAAACAAAGCTCTGTAACTGATGCTTATATGTCTCAAATTAATCAGCCTCCACAAAATATCTGGCAAATGTACCTGCTTTCCTCCAGTTCTTTTGATTATGAAGGTCTGAAGATTGTAAAGATTTTCAATAGATGATGGGATAGAACTCCGAGTAGTTTGAACAGCAAGGTACCTTAGATGATTAAGTTCAGTGGAAAAAGAATCTACAACCACGAACTACAAATCCAACACCCTAAGAAACTTGAAGCTGCCAAAGATGATAGAGGCATGTCCCATTGAAGATAATGTACCATCATTGACCTCCCTGAATAATACTGAACGAGCATGTGAGCATGATGGCCTCCACCCAGCAAGATAATCCCCATTAGAGCAAAATGATAAGCGGCGATGTGAAGGCTTTTCAGAATAAAACTGTGGAGGCTTGGCATCATAATCTCTGGCAATGAAAATTTTAAGTAGGTTAAAGAACAAGAAGAAAAGTCAGAATTAATCAAAACTGAAAGCAGCATAGAAAGAAGTAAAATACCTTTTAAGGCACAGTAGGAAATTATTTTCCTTAGCTTTTGCCAGGCAGAACTCGAGCACTTGGTCGTGCAGACGACATGCTTTTAACTTCTCATTTGATTTCTTCTTAGTGACGATGACGAGCTCTCTTTCAATAAGATCTTCTAGGTAATCTTCTGCAATATCCTCCAAACACTTCTCCTTATCATTTTCTATGAATCCCCCGGCGATCCATAGATTTATTAACTTAGAGACAAAAATCTCCCTGTCTTCTACAAATGCCCCAAAATATAAAAAGCATGGTCTCAGTTTATCAGGTAAATCATTGTAAGCTAGTTTTAGTAAATCCTTTGCGTCAACCTGGATTCCCTCACCAAAACTCAATTCCACTAGCTTCCAGCATTGTTCTGTCTTATCTATCTTTGCTAGAAGACCAGCCACTAAAACAATGCAAATTGGTACTCCTTTACACTTCTTGGCTATTGCTTGCCCCACTTCCCTTAGCTGCTGGGGGCAGATTTGTTCCCCAAATACCTTCCTCTCTAATAAGTGCCAGCTGTCTTTCTCGTCGAACGAATTTAGGTATGCAGGTTTTGTCTTAAGGAGCACAATCTCCCTTACGAGATCTGAGAACCACTCTGTAAGATAAGTAAGAGGAGCATCTCTAACTGCAAAAGAATCAACTATGTACTCAACCTCATATGCCTTATCAACGACTCTTGCCACAAGATGTTGCTGTTCGTCGTGTTTATTGTTGCTTTGTTTTGCAATATTCTTTTGGAAAGATTCAAGCTCCTCATGGACTACTTCAAGCTTGTTCTTCAGAGATAAAACTGAACCAGAATGGCAAGAGATAAGCTCTTTCAAGCTGTCTAGAAGGGAATTGGAAAATCCCAATCCATCATTCTTGGGCAAATAGGATCGCACCCACTTTCGGACTTCCTGATAAATCAGTGTCTTGACATGCTGAATCTTGTCAGAGAGAACTGTCAGTTCTTGTTCCCAATCTTTCTTGCTGCTATCAGGTAACGTGTAGACTGTTGAAGTTTGGCAAAATGCCAAAGTCCCGCATTGGTTGGGAGTTAAGTTTGGGGGGGATTTTTCATCTATAAAAGAAGGCCTAATGTTTAGGATTGAAATACACCTCTCATTTGCCTTCTCATCTGTTTAAGGCATTTGTATCTTCTCTCTTTAGTATTATTTCACTTGTATTTTTGGAGTGGAATAAAATATTGGTTGTGTCCGAGGAGTAGGCAAAATTAGCCGAACCTCGTAAATTCTGGTGTTCCCTTTATTATTGCTTTATTGTCTTATTTATTATTTGGTGGCTGTCATAATTTTTGGTATAGTAGTTGTGACTTATTCACACTCTATACATTTGGCTTCCGCAACAATTGGTATCAGAGCCAAGGTACTGTCTAAGTATGCTCTGTGGTTGCAGCATAGTCTGATCTTCCACATCAGAAAAGATTTATCTTGGTAACTGAGTCAAGGTTCTGTCTGAGTATGCTCTGTGGTTGCAGCTTAGTCTGATCTTCCACACCAGAAAGGAAATAATCTTGATTTGTGTCGTCAGCTATTAAATAATATTTGTGTCAAAGATGGGAGACAATAAACAAGAAGAATCTACATCAAGTGTCAACAATACGTCATCATTGGCATCTTCGCTTATGACAAGAATTGTGTCAAATGCGAAATTTGCGGTCGAAATATTTGACGGGTCCGGACATTTTGGGATGTGGCAAGGCGAGATTCTAGATGTCCTTTTTCAACAAGGGCTAGATCTGGCAATTGAAGAAAAGAAACCAGATGTTATTGGAGAAGAAGATTGGAGAATTATCAACCGTGTTGCTTGCGGTACAATTCGATCCTACCTTGCTAGAGAGCAGAAATATCCATACACAAAGGAAACTTCTGCAAGTAAATTATGGAAAGCACTGGAGGATAAATTTTTGAAGAAAAACAGTCAAAATAAATTGTACATGAAGAAGAGACTGTTTCACTTCACCTATGTTCCTGGTACCACGATGAATGAACATATCACCAGTTTCAATAAGTTGGTTACAGATTTGCAAAATATGGATACAACTTATGATGATGGTGACTTGGCCTTGATGTTGTTGGCGTCACTTCCTGATGAGTACGAGCACCTTGAAACTACTCTACTCCATGGAAATGACGAAGTTTCTCTCAGAGAAGTTTGTTCGGCTTTGTACAGCTATGAACAAAGAAAGCGAGAAAAACAGAAGGGCGGAGAAGGAGAAGCACTATTTGTGAGGGGTCGTCCTCAAAATCAAACGAGGACAAAGAAGGGAAGATCCAAGTCAAGATCCAGACCCAGCAAAGATGAATGTGCCTTTTGTCGAGAAAAAGGGCACTGGAAGAAAGAATGTCCGAAGTTGAAGAATAAGGCCAAACATAACAATGGAAAGGCCATTATGGATTCAAATGTAGCTGATTGTGATGATTCAGACTTCTCATTAGTTACAACAGAGTCATCAACATCTTCAGACATATGGTTGATGGACTCGGCTTGTAGCTATCATATGTGTCCCAACAGGGACTGGTTCGTGGAATTTCAAGAAGGAGAATATGGAGTCGTCCACACAGCGGATAACAGCCCTCTTACCTCATATGGCATTGGTTCAATACGATTAAGGAACCATGATGGAATGATCAGAACATTGATAGATGTTCGATATGTACCGGATTTGAAGAAGAATCTCATCTCTGTGGGAGCCCTAGAATCAAAAGGGTTCAAAATCATTGCAGAAAATGGAGTGATGAGAGTATGCTCCGGTGCACTAGTGGTAATGAAGGCTAATCGGAAGAATAATAATATGTATCGCTATCGTGGCAGTACAGTTATTGGGACAGCGACAGTGACATCCAGTGACGACAAAGAGGCAGAAGCAACCAAGCTATGGCACATGCGCTTGGGACATGCTGGAGGAAAATCCTTGAAAACTCTATCAGATCAAGGATTGTTAAAAGGAGTAAAGGCTTGCAACTTGGAGTTTTGTGAGCATTGTGTCAAAGGGAAACAGACAAGGGTTAAATTTGGTACAGCGATCCATAATACTAAAGGCATTTTGGATTATGTACACTCTGATGTTTGGGGTCCTTCCAAAACACCTTCATTGGGTGGGAAGCACTATTTTGTAACCTTTGTTGATGATTTTTCTCGAAGAGTGTGGGTGTATACAATGAAAAACAAAGATGAAGTGCTGGGAATTTTTCTCAAATGGAAGACGATGGTGGAGAATCAAACAGGCAGGAGGATCAAGTGTATTCGCACAGACAATGAAGGTGAATACAAAAATGATCATTTCAATAAGGTCTGTGAAAATGATGGCATCGTCCGACACTTCACTGTTAGACATACACCACAACAGAATGGAGTGGCAGAACGTATGAACCGGACCTTGCTGGAGAAGGTACGGTGTATGTTGTCCAATGCTGGCTTGGGCAAAGAATTTTGGGCTGAGGCAATTACATATGCATGCCACCTCATTAATCGTCTACCATCTGCTGCTATTGATGGCAAAACACCATTTGAAAAATGGTACGGAAAACCTGCTGTAGATTATAACTCTTTGCACGTGTTTGGCTCAACTGCATATTATCATGTGACGGAGTCAAAATTGGATCCAAGGGCAAAGAAGGCTATTTTTATGGGAATTACTTCTGGAGTCAAAGGATATCGCTTATGGTGTCCTATGACAAAGAAAGTAATATTCAGCAGAGATGTTACCTTTGATGAATTTGCTATGGTAAATAAGGTAACAGAAGATACCAAACAAAATGAAGGTGCTTCTAAGCAGGTGGAGTTTGAGGGAAAATTTATTTTTCCTACACAAGAAGCAGAGGAGGAAACAAATGAAGATTACCCTCTGGAAGGAGAGCCAGTAGAGGAGATTCCAACTCAGGAATCTCAACAACAACTTGAATCAATAGCAACCAGCAGGCCAAAAACAACAATAACGAAACCTGTTCGTTTCATAGAGACGGTTGCTTGTGCAACCTCAATTGTAGCTGATGATGTTCCTACTACTTATAAAGACGCTGTTCAAAGTTCAGAAGAAGATAAGTGGAGGATTGCCATGAATGATGAGATACAGTCCCTTCATCAGAATCATACATGGAGATTGGCCAATCTCCCGAAGGGAAAGAAAGCAATTGGGTGCAAATGGGTATTTGCAAAGAAGGAAGGATTTCCTAACCAAGTAGATGTTCGCTACAAAGCAAGATTGGTGGCCAAAGGATATGCTCAAAAGGAGGGAATTGATTACAATGAAGTGTTTTCTCCAGTTGTAAAACATTCCTCCATTAGAATTATGTTGGCTTTGGTAGCACAATTGGATTTGGAACTAGTTCAGATGGATGTAAAAACTGCGTTTTTACATGGAAACTTGGAGGAGGAAATCTACATGACTCAGCCAGAAGGATTCAAAGTTGCTGGAAAAGAAAATATGGTGTGCAAACTTGAAAAATCGTTGTACGGATTGAAACAATCTTCTAGACAATGGTACAAGCGATTTGACGAGTTTATGTTGCGGCAAGGGTACAAGAGAAGCAAATACGATCATTGTGTGTATTTGCACAAGCTTAAAAATGGTTCCTTTGTATATCTTCTCCTATATGTTGATGATATGTTGATAGCTTCCAAGAATTTGGAAGAAATTGATAAGTTGAAGATTCAACTGAAGAATGAGTTCGAGATGAAGGATTTGGGTGAGGCAAAGAAAATTCTTGGCATGGAGATAATTAGAGATAGACGTTCAAAGAAACTCTGTTTATCTCAAAAGGAATATTTGAAGAGAGTACTTCAACGTTTTGGCATAGATGACAAGACTAAGCCAGTTAGTACTCCACTTGCTTCCCATTTTAAGCTAAGTACTACTATGTCGCCAATGGATGAAGCTGAACGAGAGTATATGTCAAAGGTACCATACGCAAATGATGTTGGTAGCTTGATGTATGCAATGGTTTGCACAAGGCCTAACATTTCACAAGCTGTTGGAGTTATTAGCAGATATATGCACAATCCAGGGAAGGAGCATTGGCAAGCTGCGAAGTGGATTCTACGGTATATTCATAATACTGTAGATGTCGGGTTAGTTTTTGAGCAGGAAGACAATCAGTTTGTAGTTGGATATTGTGACTCAGATTTTGCGGGTGATATGGACAAACGAAGATCAACTACTGGTTATGTGTTTACTTTTGCAAAGGCACCAGTTAGTTGGAAGTCTACTTTGCAGTCAACAATTGCTTTGTCTACAACAGAGGCAGAGTACATGGCTATTACAGATGCTGTGAAAGAGGCAATTTGGCTTCAAGGATTGCTAAAGGAGCTTGGTGTTGAACAAAAAGGTATCACAATTTTTTGTGATAGTCAAAGTGCTATTCAATTAGCGAAGAACCAAGTTTATCATGCAAGGACGAAGCACATTGATGTTCGGTATCATTTCGTACGAGAAATCATAGAAGAAGGTGGAGTCACGGTGAAGAAAATTCATACTACAGAGAATCCTGCTGATATGCTGACAAAGGTGGTGACTGCGGTCAAGTTTCAACATTGTTTGGATTTGATCAACATTGTTGAACACTGAAGATTGAAGATGAAGACACAACCAAAATTTGTTATTGAGAGAGAATTGAAAATGTGGAATTTTGCCAAGGTGGAGATTTGTTGAAGTTTGGCAAAATGCCAAAGTCCCACATTGGTTGGGAGTTAAGTTTGGGGGGATTTTTCCCCTATAAAAGAAGGCCTAATGTTTAGGATTGAAACACACCTCTCATTTGCCTTCTCATCTGTTTAAGGCATTTGTATCTTCTCTCTTTAGTATTATTTCACTTGTATTTTTGGAGTGGAATAAAATATTGGTTGTGTCCGAGGAGTAGGCAAAATTAGCCGAACCTCGTAAATTCTGGTGTTCCCTTTATTATTGCTTTATTGTCTTATTTATTATTTGGTGGCTGTCATAATTTTTGGTATAGTAGTTGTGACTTATTCACACTCTATACATTTGGCTTCCGCAACATAGACAACAAATCCAGCATGAATCACTATATTCTCAAGTTGTCTGAAAAAACGGATCCTCATCTCATCCTGAATATCGTTACTCAATGGCAACTCACTGTAAAAAATTCTCAACGAGTTAAGCTGCTTATGAAGTTTCTCGGTTTGATCCATATTCAAGGAGGAAAACCTAGTTAACCTCACCGACATGTGTAGTAGAGTCTCGCTGAATCCAATAGCAGCTTCAATATGTGACATGTTACGAGCTCCTGATAACCTTAAATCTCTCAAGACATCAGTGTAAATGACTCTGACATGTGGCTCAATAGGCTTAATCTTACAAATCAGAAAGCAAAGCCGCGAATTCGCTTTCGTTGAGGCTAGGCATATACAAGAAGAAAATAATTGCTGCGAGGGAAGTTATAAAATTCACATGATGCAAGAAAATTTGCCCGCAGCTTTGGAGCTCTGAATTGCATATTTTCCCCACAAAGACGACAAAGCTCCTGAGTGCTCTCAACTCCTTTTCGACCACTTCCATTTGATCCTTGACTAGAGAATACATGCCCAGTAACTCAGAATGCAAGGAAGGTGGCTCGCAAAGGCGAACAATTAGCAGATCCTTGAGATTCTGAATAACGTTGTCTATGAACTTCATTAGAAGTTCGTAAGACAGCGGACTAGCGTTTGAAATTTCTAGATTTGAAATATCAGCTTGTCTACTCTGCTTGTAATGCTGAATCTTTGCCAGCACATCAGAGCAGTTAGTGATCACGCCCAACTATGCCTTATAAAAGGGCAATACGGACGTTGCAAATATAACCTGAGTATTTATGCCCAGAGTCGAATCCACAGAGAATTAACCTATCAATTACTTTCGTTGGACTTACTAAATTCTTTAGAATCAATTTCCCCAAACGTTGTGAATAACAGTTGATGGTATATTTAATAACTAAGATTGAAAGTCAATAAACAGTTGTAAACTAAATAAAATAAACAGTTGTAAACTAAATAAGCTTAAGTTGTGAACAATAATGAGAAGGTTCTAAGGTAGTGATTTCCCCTATTGATGGAATCCCTTCTGTTTATGTTTCATATAGATTTACCAACACATCTCTATCAACCATGAACACTCTTTTTACCGTGAATCTCTCCCAAGTAATCACGATAATTTACTAGACGCACTCTCCCGAGATACGCTAGCTGGCTTTGTTTATTACAGTTCACTTTAGATTGCACCCAAGACTTCGTTATCCCCAATCCCACCTTTAAATGGTTAGTGTCTTTCTTCAAGCCCAAGAGGCTGGTTATTATCAGAATATGATGTCTGCGATGGGGAAACTGTTTGCTGAGGCCATCAAAATTGGTGAAATGGTCGAGAATGGTTTAAAAACAGGGCGAATCTTGAGTCAATCCGCTATAAGGGCTACCTCCCAAGCAATTCAAGGAGGGTCTGGAGGTGTAGCAAATCGAAAGAAGAAGGAAGAAGCGGCAATGGCAACTTCAAGTGAAAGAAAACCCTATCTATCCAGACCTTACTTCCCTGCAAGAACCCCAACACATTACTTTCACCAGGATATGGCTTATGATATGGTTCCTCAGCCATATGTAGTGATGAATGCTCAACCCTACGTCTGGCCACAACAACAATTCAATCAAAACCGAGCTCCATTTCCTAGAAATCAACCTCCTCGCCAATCTCAATATAATCCCCGACCTCCACAAAACAACTTCCCATATAATGCCCGTGCCCCGGAACCACCTAGAATGGCAAACTGCATACCTATTGGTGAGTCATACTCCAGCCTTTTCCCCAAACTTGTCCAGATGGTTCTATTATAGCCCGTACCTCCAACTAGGCAGAACCTAGAATCGCCCTCCTACAGAGCCGATACTCGATGTGCTTACCACTCAGGGGTGGAAGGGCATGATACAGACAACTGTTGGACCCTGAAAAGGGCTGTGGAAAACCTCATAGAATAAAAGCAAATAGTGTTAAAGGAAGAAGACGTTCCTAATGTAACCAACAATCCATTACCGGCTCATAACAATGGGCCGATTATTGGAATAATTTGTGAAGATAGAGAGTTTGACCCAGCTCTAAAAGCCATCATTGCCATAGCCTATCTGGAAAGGAAACCAAAAGTTGTCGCAAAAGAAGACAAGGGGAGAAGAAGAGTAAACCCACCCCACAAAATACAGAAAAGAAAGAGGAATCCAAAGCTGGGGTAGTGCCCTCAAAAGATGTCGTTCTCTATTGGTTACCTACTGGGACCCAGCGCACAATGTTTTCCATTTCTCTGATTTCGAACTCACCCCGACTTTGGAAGAAATGGCCGGGTACATCGGGAATGCTGAACTTCCGTTGAGGCAAAAATACTTGATCGCCCCAAGAGTTGTCACGGTGCATCGGTTCCTAGATTCATTGAAGATACCCAGAACAGTCCACAACCCGGATCTGGCAGCCGGATTTTGTACTCCATGCTTCATTTATGATAGGTACGGTCATGAGGGGGATTCAATAATCCAATCAACAAACTGTGCAGCAAAGGTGTTCGTCAGAAGTGGGACAAACACAGACGGGTAGCTTTCATGATGATGTTCCTGGGCCTTTTGGTATTTCCAAGGAAAGACGAAAACATTGATTTGAAGAACATCCATACGCACATGCAGGACATCCACCGAGGAGCGAAGATCTGCCACCTCTTCCTCCAAAGAATGCAACATGGGTCGGCTGGACTGTGATCTAGAGAACCCTGCCCCAGGATGGGGTCGCCGAGAGGATCCGGCTCCATCATAGGATCTCCTGGATGGTGTCATGGGTGCTGGAGCGTCATCCTCATCATCAAGCTCAATGGTTGTGGGTGCATCTCGGCCCACTGTGATCTTTGAAGCTCTGAATGCCGCTTTTGCGGGCAAAGCTCCATCTGTAGGATTGGTGGGGACACCATCCAACAGACACAACCTCATTACAAGTGAGGGAAAGTAAAACCCCTTAGATAACAGAGGTGACCGAAGGATCATTTTATCTCCAATAATTCTCGCCACATCAAAGTCTTTCTTGGTGACGAAGCACCACACCAATAGAGCCCGTAGGTGGTTCACATCTGTCGTGTTGTCCGTGGGCAATAACTGGCTGCAAATAATGGTGAACCAGCACTTAGCCTCATGTATGAATGACTTGGAGTGAAGGGTAATGTTTTCATGTAGCCAGATTGGTCGACCCCCTGCGCAGATTGTTGCAATCATAGTGTCCTAAGTGACCCCTTGGGCGTCGTGGTAATGATCAATGTCACCAGTGAATTGGGGCAGCTGCAAGACCTGGCGAATCTTCAGAATTGAGGCATCCACCACCCTGCCCCGGAAAATCACAGATCGGCACAAATTTTTCGGGCAGTTCGCGTAGAACTCTCGGACTATCATCGGGTTTGCCGTCTCAGGTTCATCAAACAAGAACTCCATCTCTCTTTGTCTGATTTCCTCATACGTGTCTGCTTTTTCCATATGGAGGGCAGCCCTGTCAACAGGAATCTCAGGGATAAAGCCTTTGGTGGCCTTAGCATGAAACGTGTCCTCGGCCTCCTGTGACTGGAACCTGGTGGCATCATATGTTGGCATTTGGGAAGTGCTTGCCGAGCTCTTTCGCCTTTTCGGGCCATATTACCTGCAAACAATTCAGGGTAACAATCAGATGCATCCTAACATGCGCCAGTCGGATGGGTACTCATACTTCGCCACCCCATGACACCAAACAGTTTCCTTTTGTCAAACAATGCCAGTATACCCAATTAGTAAGGTGCCCAAAGTTGACAACCTCCACCATTGCCCTTACACCACTATTAATTCTACAATTTCGCCATATAATACCCCACATAATCTCCCACAAGTGAATCATGTCAAATGCTACCCCCACCACAAACTAAGAAGGGCACAAAACTGCTCCAAAATTTTACAACACACCCCCAATTTTCGGCCATTTAGACCCCTCTACCAAGCTTCACCCTAAAAAATTTGTTTAGGCCTCCAAACCTTCTAAAAATCGCCCCCAAGTTAAGCACAATGAAAACCCAACCATTTAAACATCAATCATGGCCAAAAGAAGCAAATAATGGATAAAAAATTTACACTAAAACACTACACTAAGTTATGTAAAAGAAATAGAAAAGAATAGAGAAGCTTACTATGAGAAGTAATGGAAGGGATATATTGTGGAGAGAGAAAGATGGAGAAGAAAGGAGGGGCAACAATGTGGGTTTGAGGGATGGGAGATGGTGTGAAAGAGAGAAGAGAAGAGAGAATGGGATGGGGGATGCGGGTGGTGGGAAGAAAAGAAGGGTTTGGGGGAATAGTGGGGGGTTAGGTTTATAAAAAGGGGGGAAAAAAAGAAAAAATAAAAATAAATAAATCTGCACTTACCTGGCCCGCACTGGTCTGCCGCGGTCCTACCGTGGTTAAGCTGGGACCGCGGTAGACCTCTTTTAGAGGGGGTATTTGACCGCGGTCCCACCGTGGTTATGCTGGGATCGCGGTAGACTTCTTTTAGAGGAGGGCCTTGACCGCGGTCCGACCGCGGTTACGCTGAGACCGCAGTCTGGGCGTGTTCCTGCTACTTTTTTTTATTTTTTTATGAAGTTATGCATTACACTTACAACATATTCGTGGGTTGCCTCCCACGTAGCGCCTGATTTAACGTCGCATCATGACGCAGATGAGCGCATTTAAGGCTCACTCGACCTCTGTGGTTCAGTCAGGTGTAGCTCAGACACTTCCTTTGGTTCGCTCATGCCCACTATAGTTTCAATCTCTGCCCATTGACTCTAAATGTACGAGAGTTTTTCTCTGTGGCAATCTCGACAGCACCTGAAGGGAAAACTTCGACCACTCTAAATGGTCCAGACCATCGTGACCTGAGTTTACCCAAAAATAGCCTTAATCGTGAGTTATAAAGCAACACCATATCTCCAGGATTGAAATTTCGCTCCACAATGTTCTTGTCATGCAACCTCTTCATTCTTTCCTTGTACAACCTTATGCTCTTAAAAGCATGATGTATGAACTCGTGGAGCTCATGAAAATCTATGATCCTCGTTGTGCCCGTAGCCTCGATGTCTAGATTCAGCTGTTTCAGTGCCCACCACGCTCTATGTTCAAGTTCCACTTGCAAATGGAAGGCCTTCCCGAACACCAACTTATATGGTGACATGCCAATCGGTGTTTTAAAAGCAGTTCTATAGGCCCAGAGTGCATCATCTAACTTTTTCTCCCAATCAGTTCTTATGGCGTTCACAGTCTTGGTTAGCACACTCTTTATCTCTCTGTTGGACACTTCAACCTGCCCAATAGTTTGCGGATGATAAGGGGTAGCCACCTTGTGGCGTACATCATACTTTGCAAGCAACTTCTTGAAAGCTCTATTACAGAAGTGAGTGCCTCCGTCACTGATATCGCTCTTGGTGTCCCAAATCTGGTGAATATGTTCTTCTTCAAAAACCCCACCACCACTCTTGCATCATTAGTGGGCAACGCTGCAGCTTCTACCCATTTAGACACGTAATCCACAGCAACAATTATGTACTTATTGCCATAGGAGCTGACGAAGGGACCCATGAAGTCAATCCCCCAGACATCAAACACTTCCACCTCTTGAATTGGGTTCATGGGCATCTCATGGCGACGGGAAATGTTCCCGGTCCGCTGACATTCATTGCAGCCCTTCACCCATTGGTGCGCATCTTTAAACACTTTTGAGAATCCGGCCTCAAGCACTTTCGCAGCTGTCCTGACCCCTCCAAAATGTCCTCCATAAGCCGATGCGTGACAAGCCTGCAAAACAGAAGATTGTTCTATCTCGGGGACACACCTTCGGATCATATTGTCAACACAAATTCTAAACAGGTAAGGCTCATCCCAATAATACATGCGGCAGTCATGATAAAACTTTTTCTTTTGTACAGATGAAAGGTCATAGGGAACTATACCGCATGCCAGGTAATTTGCAAAATCTGCATACCATGGCGCTTTCTCAAGATTAGTAGCGAGCAGCTGCTCATCTGGAAAGGTTTCCAGAATATCTTCAACTTCAACTGTATTTTTATCTCCCTCAAGTCGTGATAGATGATCAGCGACTTGGTTTTCTGTGCCCTTATAGTCACGAATTTCAAGGTCGAATTCTTGCAGCAGCAATGCCCAACTAATCAGGCGTGACTTAGACTCCTTATTCCCAATCAAGTACCTGAGAGCTGCATGATCAGTGTATACAATTACCTTAGAACCAATCAGATATGATCTGAACTTGTCGAAAGCAAACACCACAACCAACATCTCCTTCTCAGTCACAGTATAGTTTAGCTGGGCTCCACTTAGCGTTCTACTAGCATAGTAGATTGGATGCATTAGCTTGTCATTCCGCTGTCCCAGCACTGCCCCACTGTGTAGTCACTAGCATCACACATAAGTTCGAATGGCTGCTCCCAGTTGGGGGTAATAATGATAGGTGTTGTGACCAGTTTCTTTTTCAGCTCCTCGAATGCTACCCTGCAATCATCAGAAAACAAGAAAGGGTGATCTTTTTCTAACAACTTACAGAGAGGGGATGCAATTTTTGAGAAGTCTTTTATGAATCTCCGGTAGAAACCGGCATGCCCAAGGAAGCTTCTGATTGCTTTGACTGAAGTTGGAGGATGTAGTTTTGCTATTACATCCACTTTAGCATGATCCACCTCAATTCCTTTGCTTGACACCCGGTGCCCCAAGACTATGCCTTTTTGTACCATGAAGTGACACTTCTCCCAGTTCAGAACCAAGTTAGTCTCGATACACCATTTCAGCACACGCGTCAGATTTATCGGACACTCATCAAATGAATTCCCCACCACTGAGAAGTCATCCATGAACACCTCCATTATGTCCTCTACCATGTCAGTGAATATGGCCATCATGCACCGTTGAAATGTGGCGGGTGCGTTGCATAGGCCAAAGGGCATCCTCCGAAAGGCATAAATGCCATAAGGACAAGTGAAAGAGGTCTTCTCTCTGTCCTCCGGTGCAATGGAAATCTGGTTGTATCCTGAGTACCCGTCCAGAAAACAGAAGTGTGACCTCCATGCCAGTCTGTCTAACATCTGATCAATGAAGGGAAGTGGGAAGTGGTCTTTCTGGGTGGCTAGATTTAGCTTTCTATAATCCATGCAAATTCTCCAGCCCGTGACTGTTCTTGTAGAGATCAGTTCATTGTTTTCATTCTTAACTACCGTCATGCCACCCTTTTTAGGTACACATTGAACTGGGCTAACCCAACTGCTGTCAGAGATTGGGAAGATAATTCCCGCGTCTAACCACTTTATTATTTCCTTCTTCACCACTTCCTTCATGTTAGGGTTCAGCCTTTTTTGGTGTTCCCTGGAAGGTTTGTGTCCCTCTTCCAGTAGAATTTTGTGCATACAGTAGGCGGGGTTGATCCCCTTTATGTCTGCCATGGTCCACCCAATGGCAGTCTTGCACTTCTTAAGTTCCTGCAAGAGTTGTTGCGCCTGCACATCTAACAAACTAGATGAGATAATAACAGGTAATGTGGAGTTAGGTCCAAGGAATTCATACCTGAGATGGTTGGGAAATGACTTTAACTCCAGCTTTGGTGGTTCTTCGATAGATGGCTTGGCTGGAGGAGTCTCTCAATTTTCCAAGTGTAAGGGCTCAAATTCTAGAGTTCTATCCCAGAACCCTCTACCCTCTAATGCCAACACCCATTCCGCCAGTTCCTCTCCATTCACCTCATCAAAATTCACTAAACATGCAGCAAGGGGGTCCTCAATGGTTAGCACCTCATCATCAGTCTCCACGATTACATCCACGGCATCAATAAGAGAACAATTGGCGAATTCACTTGGTCGCCTCATAGATTTCTGCACATTGAATGTTATCTCCTCATCGTTCAATCTCATCTTGAGCTCCCCGGTTTCACAATCAATGAGAGCTCTCCCTGTGGCCAAGAATGGTCTTCCCAAAATTATGGGAATCTCTTCATCCACTCTGCAGTCTAAGATCACAAAATCTGCAAGGAACACAAATTTCCCTACCTGAACTAGCACATCATCTAGTATACCAGAGGGTCGTTTCACTGTCCTGTCAGCCAGCTGCAACAACATAGAGGTGAGTCTAGCTCTTCCAATGCCTAGCCTCTTATAAATCGCCAGGAGCATAAGATTGATGCTGGCCCCTAGATCACACAGTGCTTTAGCAAAAGCAAAATTACCAATAGTGCATGGAATTGTAAAGCTCCCTAGGTCAGACAACTTTTCTGCAATTGGTCTAGTCACCACTGCACTACATGTCTGAGTAAGAGTAACTGTGACAAAGTCTTGGAAATCAAACTTTCGGGACATCAAGTCATTCATCATTTTTTCATACCCAGACATCTCCTTCAAAGCTTCAATCAATGGTATGTTTACCTGGATTTGTTTCAGCATTTCGAAGAACTTCTTGTATTGCTCCTCCTTTTGGTACTTAGCCAACCTCTGAGGGAAAGGTGCAGGAGGTCTCTTCTTCCCAATTAACTGGGATTGATCCTTATCAGCTGCTACATCAACTCAGCTTCTTTCTCGATTGCATTCTGAATGCTACTATCTCCCTGGGTAGGCTGGACTGGCACCTCCGTCAGTTTCGTTGACTCATCCAGCTCAATGGGCACTGGTATAAGTGTCTCAGCTTGTATAGTTTCTCGAGCCCTCTCTTGCTCTACATCCAGATCTCTGCCATTACGTAGACTTACATCCATAAGCTGCTTTGGGCCTTGATCTTTTGGATTTATCTGGGTGTCTGTAGGTAGTGTCCCATGAGTACGATTGTTCAGAGACATAGAAATTTGTCCCACCTGCACTTCAATATTCTTGATTGATACATCATGTGCATCCACTCTCTCATTAATCTTTACATTAGACCCAATAACATGCTGCATCATTGCCTCAAGTCTAGCAAACCCATCTTCCTGCCTTCCACCATGCTACTGCTAAGGAGGGTGATACCCCTGCTGCTGATTCTGATTATTATATCCCTGTGGCCTTGGGTAAGGTGCCATATTATTAGGGGGTCTCATACCTCGCATGTTTCCATTGTTGAACTGTGGATGGACTGACATGTATTGTTGATTTTGCTGGCCCCAATTCTGACCACCCTATCTCTGGCCTCCATAATTAGACACATAATTCATGTCTTCAGGGTAGTGGTGATGATCATGTTCTGCATTCCATTGGTTACTGATTGTCTGACTAATGCAAGATGCGCACAAGCCCCCATGGGTAGTATCTACAATGTGTGCCTGCTGCTTCTGCCCTGACTCTTCCACCTTTTTGGTGAGTATACTCATCTATGTCAATAAGGTGGCCATATTTTCAGCTATAGAGTTGGATGGATCTAAGGGCACTGAGTGAACCACTGGAGTGATAGGTGCATTCCTGGTTGTCCATCCCGAATTTGTGACATCTTGTCAAGCGGACTCTGGCCTTCTCTCCATGTTTTGCTCAAAAATGCTCCACCAGCTGAAGCATCAACAATGTTCTTCACGCTATCTGACAATCCCATGTAAAACCGCTGCCCCAACATCAGATCTGGAATACCCTGGTGCGGGCATATAACCAGCATCCCTTTAAAGCGCTCCCATGTTTCATGCAGTGTCTCCATTGGTCTCTGTTTAAAACTCAAAATTTCATCAATTTGTTGAGCAGTCTTATTGGGTGGGTGGAACTTGTTATGGAATTGTCTGACTAACTCATCCCATGTTGTTATAGAATTTATGGGAAGTGAGTTTAGCCAAGTCTGGGCAGCTCCTGTCACTGAGAATGGAAACAATAACAGCTTGATTGCTTCAGGAGTTACGTTAGGCTGCCTTTGGGTTTTGCAGATAGAGAGGAAGTTCTTCAAGTGCTGCTGAGGATCTTCGACTTGCGACCCCGAAAATAGTCCCTTGTTCTGAAACAAGTGCACCATGTTATTCGTAATTTGGAATGACTCAGCCTGTATCTGCGAAACTACAATGGTTGTGGACAGATTTTCAGCTGTGGGTTGTGCCCAGTCATAGAGAGCAGCCTCTGGCACTATTGGTAACGCTGGGTTTTCCTCGTGATCCCCCATGACTATTTCGAATTGTGCAGTTGTTGGTTGTTGTTTGTTTTTCCGATTAGCCCGATTCAAGGCCTTGAAAACTTTCTCGGGATCTGATAATACTTCAAATACTTCACCAGATCTCGATGAGTTTCTAGGCATGCACCTGTGCAACCAAGTCAACAAATGTTAAAATTTCAATGTAAAAATTGGGTATAGAGAAAAAAATGACTACAATAAGAATTTTTGTAATTCTTTCAATTGTAATTGATAACATCGTTAATTCCCCGGCAACGGCGCCAAAATTTGATCACGCTCAACTATGCCTTATAAAAGGGCAATACGGACGTTACAAATATAACCTGAGTATTTATGCCCAGAGTCGAATCCACAGAGAATTAACCTATCAATTACTTTCGTTGGACTTACTAAATTCTTTAGAATCAACTTCCCCAAAAGTTGTGAATAACAGTTGAAGTTATATTTAATAACTAAGATTGAAAGTCAATAAACAGTTGTAAACTAAATAAGCTTAAGTTGTGAATAATAATGAGAAGGTTCTAAGGTAGTGATTTCCCCTATTGATGGAATCCCTTCTGTTTATGTTTCATATAGATTTACCAACACATCTCTATCAACCATGAACACTCTTTTTACCGTGAATCTCTCCCGAGTAATCATGATAATTTACTAGACGAACTCTCCCGAGATACGCTAGCTGACTTTGTTTATTACAGTTCACTTTAGATTGCACTCAAGACTTCGTTATCCCTAATCCCGCCTTTAAACCCGCAGTTATAGATCACTCTTATACTTTGGGAGTGATGTTGTTCAACAATTACCTAAATATGCACTCTCTCCCGAGTTATGTATACTAAATAGGCACAGCTAATTGAGGATCCTGTCAATTAACTACAACAAACACGTAGTTGAACAAATAGAGATTAAACTGACAAACTATATTAACATAATCAAGAAGTTCATCCTTCAATAGGTTCCATCAAAACCCTAGACAAAGGATTTAGCTACTCATGACAATGCGTAAATAAACTATGAAAATATTCATGATCAAAATTGCAAGAAAAATAAAGATAAGAAGAAAATATGATGTTTTGGGTGATCTCTCACACTTGTTTCTCTTGCCAAAGTACTTTCTAAAACATTATCTGCCTCCCTTGGACGAGTTCTATTGTTTAATATAGGGTTTTGGGCTAAAAATCCCGTGTTTTGCACTTCAGTCCCTCAATTTTTCGCTTCCTATCGCGGTCCTACCGCGGTCACGCCAGGACCGCGGCCAACTAGCCTCTCAGAATCCGCAATAGCCTTCTGCCGTGGTCCGACTGCGGTTACGCTGGGACCGCGGCAGTCCATCTCTAGTTCTAGTTTTGTTGCCTTCGCGTGGTGCACTTAGCGGATATTGTAAGATTGGCCTCTTTTTCTCCGTAATTGATCCCAAAAGTACTTCATAGATTTCTTTTATTGTATATAGCCTGCAAAGCATGAAAAACACTAATCAGAGCATTTTGTTATCACTTTTTACCATAAAAGCTATACAAGAAGGTGGTTCTTTAGGGCCTAATTATAGTCTAATTCACTTATTATCAACACCCCACACTTAAATCTTTGCTCGTCCTCGAGCAAGTTGAACCACACTTCTAGGCCTAATCGTTCGATGCATTACCCAGTTTATGTCACACCCGCCATTATGAAAGAACAACCTAAGCAGTGCAACAACCACACCTCAATGTTTAAGGTTTTTAGCATTGAACCTATTATATTTTTAAAATTATGGGTTCAATCTACTCTTTAGTGTAATTTTAATGGATTTTTATACATTAATGTATACTACGCGTCAAAAGTTATGGGTTGAATTAAATCCGCCACTGGAGTGCTACATCCGCCCCTGGAAGAAAATACCCCAAGTTACACATATCTGGTGGGGCAGGAACCATCGGTGTTAAATATTTAATTTCCAGCTTCCTATACTTTTATTTTCTCTCTGGAAAAATTTCACGTACTAAATACTATTATTATTGCTTCCGCTGAATCACTAGTTGTTTTATATAGAAAATTGCACCTACAGAAATCTTTTCAAGCCATAAAAGTTTCTAATCATTGGTTAAAGTTAAAGAAAAGATTCTTCTATTTTATTTCAGATTCACTTTCACTTTTGTTTCTGCTCAAGCCGCCTGTGTTACTTTGTGCTTAATCAATGACATGTTTATAGCCCAATCACCAGACACCAATAATAATTAACATAAACTATAAGTCTTAGAAATAAGTCCGTAAAAACCCCACATGGACGTATATATCAAACCAATAAATACACAATATGTATCTTTCGTATACACATTCGTTGATTAACCATAGTCAGGTTACATGTATATTCAGTTGAATTTTTAACTATTAAGATCAAATTATTTGTTTGGTGTAAAAAACGATGCACATAAATTTTACCCCAATAACTCTATTTTGACTAGATAATTGCACTACCTATAGACGTAGCATTAAATTTTCTTGAACATTATTAGCGATATCATCGAGCATCGTCCTACTAAAGTCCTTTTTTTGGTTTAGAGCATACTTCTGTCTTGTTATTGTCACGGCCTCACCTTTGTAAAACTTAAGAAAAGAAATGATTCGTAATAAATAAGAAGAACTACGCAAGGAAAAAAACTCTAGGGTCAAGACAAGCAAATTTTGAAATCCTTTGTTCATCTAACCGTACAAGAACATGGAACATAATGATTTGGGTGAGTTTAGTACGGCACGATTAATTTTAAAAATCAAAAAACTTTTCAGGAAAAAGTCATTTAAAATGTTTCATCCATACGAAAAATGAGTTCTTTCACTTGTGCATGAAAGTTGTTTTTCTTACAATAATGTCAAATTTTGGATTTCATTTTACTTATATTGATTTCTAATTCTTTTACACTAATACTAATTAAGCTAAATCAACAACAACAATATACTCCTGCCTTTAAAAAGGCAGAGAGACGGAGACCCTCGGCTCAGGAATGGGGTGGGGAGGGGCAATAACAAGCAAACCCATCTGACAATCAATATAAAACTAACAAAAGGTAATGCAATCGGAAAATCGAAACACAAGACTACTACAACAAGTAGTAACAGAAAACTAGGGGTACGGGGAAAAAACACGGAAGGCATCAAGTGGTAGGTGTGTTAATTAAGCTAAATCAAAATAATACTAATTAGGAACAGACGTTCGTAAGTTTTACAGGGTGAAAAGCATGCCCTTCTTTGACTTGCAGAAAGAAATATGATTTGTAAATTAAGGAATAAATTTCGTTGTGTTAAAGATAATTCTCACCCGAATTTTCCAAATTAGACCAGCTTGGAAGTTTATTTAAAAGATAGGTTTCATGAGCATATATGCTTGAATTAGATCTGTGCGACGAAAGACGAGAGCTGATAAAGTAGGAAAAGTCATTGACTGACTTATACAACTCTGCGAATCGGGAAAGAAGGAATAGGCTTTCAATATAACCAACCGCTTTCGCGAATATTTTAGAAATTCAATTAAGTTTCTTTGAGACTTACTACAACACAATGTTTTATTGATAATCAATTTTATTCCTTCAAAAAGTAATAATTGGCTCTTTCAGCGCTCTCAATTAATTTGGTACTACCACATATTCATCAACATCCATATGGTGAATATCTCTTTTAAAGAGAGAGTTATACCATTATAGTTATGGTCAAAATTATATGCAAAATATATTTCTTGCATTAATGTTATTCTTTAATAAACATATTACCAAAAATTTTTGGTGTACAATAGGTTCGTGACCAATGACCATTCATGCCATAATAATGACATTATTTTCTTATATCATCTCAAACCTCCTTCTAGAGGTGAGAGTGATATATTCACTACTACTAGCACGTGCATATTCTTCCGAGAATGAATATGTATTCATAAATCAGATGTTGTCACATTCACATCATGAATGGACTATAATCTATATGTGCTTTATAAAATCTCATGTCAAATCGATGACAAATATTACTATCACAGAGTGAAGGATTATTTTGAGAATCCTTATTATTCTCATTAATATAATGATGACAATTATAATTTCGTCTATTGCCACGTCCACATCCATTGATACCTTTACGGTAATAATTTTTTCTACTTTCAGACTTATCACATATTACTATCACATTCTCTTAAGGGAATGAGAATGAAGCAAATTCAATCGGACGGGTTTTCACTTCTTGTGCTCACGATCATACATGACTTTGATCATGGCAAGACATAAAAATTTTACCACTTCGAGTGATTATAATTTCTTACTAACTCCATTAGAGTTATAATCAAAATTTATTTTCTTTTTTTACTTGTATTTAAAATCAAATTATAGAATTCAAGAATTTAAAAGAGAGAAATAAAGTAAAATACTTACCTTAAATTCAGAATTTAATCATGAAGGAAGTTCATGGAATAGTTGACAAGCATTATGCTCAATCCCAAAGCTTCTACTCAATAGGTTAGAGTCTCGTGCTGATAACGTATTATGAAACAATAAAAGAACAAGAACAATATTGCAGAGAAAGAGAGAGAGAGAGGGAATTCTTATTAAATTTTGGAATGAATTACAATGTAATAAAACTCTCTATTTATAGAGAGAGAGTGATTTAATCACCAATAATGAACCCTAAAATCTCTCTAAATATAAACGTTCACCATAAATAAAATTCTATTTATAACACTTCTGTCATTCTTTATTGATTCACACGTCAATTTTAATTACTCTTTTTATCTTTTCTATTTACTTATTCTGCGGCCGGTTTGTTGGATCCGCCAGTTGTACACTTACTTTTGTTTCCATTGTTTTTATTTGGTTCAACTCTGAGGAGTCCTTTGGTTTGAATGATAGGTAAATAATTATGGTATATAATTTGGTATAATATTATTTAATGTTTGGTTTGTATTTTAAAATTATGTATAATTAACTATTGTGTAATTTAGGTCATCACTTGTTTTAAAATAAAATTCTGCGTTCTGAGACCTTAAAAACCATTTTTAGCATCTTCTCGATTTGCACGTGCAGCCCGGACACGTAACCGGAAAGCTTATATGTGAAAATCTGTGAAAAATAATAAATTTTGACTATAAAATGAATTAATTTGACTTCGGTCAACGTTTTGGGTAAACGGACCTGGACTCGTGATTTAACGGTCCCAGAAGGTCTGTAGGAAAATATGGGACTTGGGCATATGCCCGGAATCGAATTCCAAGGTCCCAAGCCAGAGAAATAAATTTTTAAAGAAAATTATTTTCTGAAATTGTTTAAAGGATTTGGAAATGAATTTTGATTAGAACATGTTGGTATCGGGCCCGTATTTTGGTTCCGGCGCACGGTACAGGTCTCATATGTGATTTAAGATAATTTTGTAAAGTTTGGTAAGAAACGGAGTCTGTTTGACGTGATTCGGACCTTAAATGCGAAATTTGGTGTTTAAAGATGTTTTGAGAAATTTCATTGATTTTGAGGTTTAATTCGATGTTCATGATGTTATTTTGGTGATTTAACTACATGAATAAGCCCGTAGGATATTTTTGAGGTTGTGTGTATATTTGGTTTGGAGCCCCGAGGGCTCGGGTGAGTTTTGGATAAGCCACGGGGTGCATTTTTGAACTTAGAAAGTTGCAGATTTTAGCTGGTGTGTCCAGGCCTACAGGTTTCGCATTTACGAAGCCTGGCTCGCAAATGCGAAGGCTGGATCGCAAATGCGAAACCAGCCCAAGCCTGCCTTGTCTCGCAAATTCGAGTGCCCTTTCCGCAAATGCGATGCCTTCGCCACAAATGCGACATATGTGTCGCAAATGCGAAGTCGCAAATGCGACATTGTTTTTGCAAATGCGAAAGTCCAGCATTTCTGAAGGGTTCGCAAATGCGAGCCCTATTTCGCATTTTCCAGCTTAGCAGAGGTCGGGGTTCGCAAGCAATTCCCATACCCGAGACCTGCAACTTTTATACTTAGACGATTTTAAACTCATTTTTCATATCCTCTCAAAACATAAACACACTAGGGTGATTTTTCAAAGGCTTCTTCTTCTCCAAATCAATGGTAAGTCATTTTTAACTAGTTTTCTTCAATCATTAACATCTTTTAACATGATTTCAACTTCAAATCAATGATTTTCATGGGAAAAATTGAGTGTTTTGGGTAGAACCTAAGTTTTTCAAAAATTAGGGATTTGGACCTCGATTTGAAGTCCGATTTCAATACAAATTATATATTTGGGTTCATAGGGGAATGGGCAATCGGGTTTTGGTTCAAACCTCGGGTTTTGACCATGTGGGCCCGAGAGCGATTTTTGATTTTTTGGGCAAAACTTTGGGGAATTCATTTTCATGTATTCAAATTGATTCATTTAGCGTTTATTGATGTAATTAAGTAACGTGTGACTAGATACAAGCGAATTGGCGGTGGAATTAAGGGGTAAAGCCATAATTGAAACTTGAGTTGTGTTCGTATCGAGGTAAGTGTTTGGTCTAACCTTAGCTTGAGGGATTAGGAGTTGTGTCCTATTTGCTATTTGTTTCTTGTTGAGTATGACGTATAGGCATGGTGACGAGTATCTATGCGTTGGTGTCGAGCATGACCATGAGTCTTATATTGTGATTTTCATACTTCGTTGTATTATTCATGCCTTGGTGAAGGTTTCTATTGTTGTGTAAAGTTTGAGGAAAGAATTGTGACCTATGAACATTGAGGAGCGTTGGCTCAAGTTGTATAACGAATTGTAAAAGTATAAGTGATAATTGAACCTCTAGAGCATCGACTCGAGTTGTGAAGTGAATTGTGAAGTAAAAGTGAGAAAGAGAAGAGATCATTATGTTGCCCCCTTGTCGGGCTATTGTTGAGTTGCGGTTCCCTTGCATTGTGTTCTTAATTGGTATTATGGATGCTTAGATTGATGATTCTTTGTGTTGGGTAAGGGTTATGGTTATTCTCAGGGAACAAGTTTGATTATAGCTGAGGTAGTTAGATGTTGGAACAAGTTTGATTATAGCTGAGGTAGTTAGATGTTGTAACAAGTTTGGTTATAGCTGAGGTAGTTAGATGTTGTAACAAGTTTGATTATAGCTGAGGTAGTTAGATATTGGAACAAGTTTGGTTATACCTTAGGTAGTTAGATGTTGTAACAAGTTTGATTATAGCTGAGGTAGTTAGATGTTGTAACAAGTTTGGTTATAGATGTTTCTCCCTTGCCGGGACGTAATTACTTATGCTGTCAAATCCCTTGCCGGGATAGAGTAGACTTTATTGATCCCTTGTTGGGACTCTCGTTAAAATTGTAAATATTATATATAGATTGGGTTGCACACCACAACAGTATTATTTCATGCCGCAACAATATTATATATGGATCGGGTTGCGCGCCGCAACAATATTATATGTGGATCGGGTTGCACGCCGCAAAAATGATATATGTGGATCGGGTTCCACGCCGCTACAATGATAAATGATATGGATCGGGTTGCACGCCGCAACAGTGTTGTTATATATTAGGATTGGGTTGCGTGCCACAACAATTATTGATACAAGTGTGTTTAGTTTGGATATTAGTTTCTTTTGTTTTGCTGTGAATTCTATGCTTCCCTTAGACTATTACTCTGGATTTACTGTTAATACTGGTATATCCCCACAACATGTTTCCCCCTCCCACCTTTACTTGCTTATTCCTGCTTTACTTTTCGTTGTATATTATATAACTGCACAGGTTTATTTGGTAGTCTGGTCCTAGCCTCATCACTACTTCGCCGGGGTTAGGTTAGGCACTTACCAACACATGGGGTCGGTTGTGCTGATATTACACTCTGCATTCTTTTGTGCAGACCCCAGTGTTGTAGACTTTGGACCGCAATGGAATTGCTGATTCTTGTTTACCAGGTGGCCCGAGGTAGTCCTGCAGGCGTCCGCAGGCCCTGGTGTCTCCCTCTATCCCTATTTCCTGTTTCATTTCCCTTTTATTCAGAAATAGTATACTGTTATTTCTTCAGACTTTGTATGTAGCAATCTTAGACCGTCTGTGACACTGTGACACTGTGACACCAGGTTTTGGGTGGTTAAGGCTTAAATATTTGTAATAGATACAGATTTCATATATTTTATTGTTGTCTTCCTCTTAAATTTGAATTTTTGCTGTTATCACACTAACGCCTTATATTTGTTAAAAAAATAAATAATTTGATAAAGAAGTAAGTAGTTATGGATTGGCTTGTCTAGCTCACATTAGTAGGTGCCATCATGACTCCCGAGAGTGGAAAATCCGGGTCGTGACAAGTGGGTATTAGAGCTCTAGGTTACATGGGTCTCAAAGTTCACAGACAAGCTTAGTAGAGTCTGAGGGATCGTTACAGAGGCGTCTGTATTTATCCCCAGAGGCGACAGAGTTAGGAAAAACTTCACATCTATTCTTTCCTATCATGCGATTTTGATCTCTCAATGCTAAATTGAAACCCCTACTCTTGTCCATTCGCGAATGGCGAGGTCACGTACCGCTTCTTCAGCCGAACAACAGCACAGACCGGTGATAGATCAACTATGTTTCCGGAGGCTTTGTGGAGGTTGGATAGGTTTCACCAAGCTCTTCACTACTACTTTCAGTGGTGCATCTTTTGAGGATCCCCAAGATTATCAAGACAATTGTCATGAGGTTCTCAGGAACATGGGGATCGTAGAGACCAATGGGGTTGATTTTGCTACTTTTCTACTTGTCTAGATCCGCCAAGACTTATTGGAGAGATTATTGTTTGGCTAGACCAGTTAGGTCATCAGCTTTGACTTGAGAACAGTTCACGCAGCTATTTCTAGAGGAGTTTCTCCCTATCACTCAGAGAGAGGTCTATCGAAGGCAGTTTGAGTGTCTCCAGTAGGGTTCTATGACTGTTACTCAGTACGAGATCAGATTCATCGACTTGGATCGTCATGCTCTTATCATACTTCCCACTGAGAGAGACAGAGAGAGTAAGGAGGTTCATTGAGGGACTCGTCCAGCCCGCTCAGTTAGCTAAAGGTGGAGGTAGAGATGCTAGAGGTAGATGTAGAGGTATTAGAGCTGGAGGTGCAGGTACTATTCTGGTTTGTAGCAGAGAAGTTTTGGTTTATTTTGCGCCGCATCCGGTCATGCCTAGTGGTTCTTTGGGTGCTCCTATATATGTGTCTACATCGGTGGGTGATTTTGTTATGGTAGATCGAGTCCATCGTTCATGTATAGTTGTGATTGGAGGTCTTGAGACTCGTGTAGATTTGCTTCTTCTGGACATGGTTGATTTTGATACCATATTAGGGATGGACTGGTTATCACCTTACCATGCTATCTTGGACTGTCATGCCAAGACTGTGACCTTAGCCTTGCCGGGTTTATACCGTTTAGAGTGGAAAAGGACTCCTGGTCATTCTACCCGCAGTATTATCTTTTATGTGAAGGCTCAGCATATGGTCGAGAAGGGGTGTTTGGCCTATTTGGCCTATGTTCGTGATTTTAGTGCTGAGGTTCCTTCTATTGATTCGGTGCCCGTTGTTCGGGAGTTTCCTGAGGTATTCCCTTCAGACCTGCAGGGTATGCCACCCGATAGGGATATTGATTTTTACATTAATTTGGCTCCGGGCACTCAGACCATTTCTATCCCGCCGTATCGTATGGCCCCGCCTGAGTTGAAAGAGTTGAAGGAGCAGTTGCAAGACTTGCTTGAGAAGGGTTTCATTAGACCCAGTGTTTCGCCTTGGGGTGCGCCAGTGTTGTTTGTTAAGGAGAAGGACGGATCGATGAGGATGTGTATTGATTACCGGTAGTTGAACAAGGTTACAATCAAGAATAATTATCCATTACCGAGGATTGATGATTTGTTTGATCAGCTTCAGGGTGCCAAGGTATTTTCGAAAAATTGACTTGAGATCTGGCTACCATTAGTTGAGGATTAGGGAATCCGATGTCCCTAAGACAGCTTTCCACACTCGGTATGAGCATTATTAGTTCTTAGTGATGTCATTCGGGTTGACAAATGCCCCAGTAGCTTTTATGGATTTGATGAACCGAGTGTTCAGGCCTTATTTGGATTCGTTCGTGATAGTCTTCATTGATAATATTTTGATATATTCCCGTAGCTGGGAGGAGCACGAGCAACATCTTAGAGTGGTTCTTCAGACCTTGAGGGATAGTCAGTTGTATGCTAAGTTTTCTAAGTATGAGTTCTGGTTGAGTTCAGTTGCATTCCTGGGTCATGTTGTATCAGCAGAGGGTATTCAGGTTGATCCGAAGAAGATTGAGGCAGTCAAGAACTGGCCTAGACCAGCATCAGCTATAGAGATTCAGAGTTTCTTGGGATTGGCAGGATACTATCATTGGTTCATGGAGAGGTTCTCATCTATCACAGTCCTGATGACCAGGTTAACCCAGAAGGGTGCCTAGTTCAGATGATCGGACGAGTGTGAGGCGAGCTTTTAGAAGCTCAAGACAGCTCTGACTACGACACTGGTGTTGGTTTTGCCTACAGGTTCAGGGCCTTATACATTTTATTGTGATGAATCTCGTATCAAACTTGGTGCAATGTTGATGCAGGATGGCAAGGTCATTGCCTATATTTTGCGGTAGTTGAAGATTCATGAGAAGAACTATCCGGTTCATGATTTGGATTTGGCAGCCATCGTTCATGCATTGAAGATTTGGAGGTATTATCTGTATGGCGTGACATGTGAGGTGTTTACGGATCGCAAGAATTTGCAGTACTTGTTCAAGTAAAAGGAGTTGAATTTGAGGCAAAGAAGGTGGTTAGAGCTATTAAAGGAATATGATATCACTATCTTATATCATCTGGGAAAGGCTAATGTGGTGACCGATGCTTTGAGTAGGAAGTCAGCTAGTATGGGCAGTCTTGCTTATATTCCAGTCGGTGAGAGACTGCTTGCTTTGGATGTTCAAGCTTTGGCCAATCAGTTCATGAGATTAGATGTTTCAGAGCCTAGACATGTGTTAGCTTGCACAATCGCTCGTTCTTCATTATTGGAGCATACCCGAGATCGACAGTATGATGATCCCCATTTGTGTGTCCACAGAGACATGGTGCAGCACAGAGGTACCAAGCAGGTTACCTTAGGTGATGATGGAGTTTTGAGATTACAGGGTCAAGTTTGTGTGCCTAATGTGGATGGGCTCTGAGAGTTGATTTTAGAGGAGGCCCATAGTTCCCGGTACTCTATTCATCCGGGCGTCGCGAAGATGTATCAGGATTTGCGGCAACATTATTGTTGGCAGAGAATGAAGAAGGATATCGTTGCATATGTGGCTCAGTGTTTGAATTGTCAGCAGGTTAAGTACGAGCATCAGAGGCCTGGTGGTTTGTTCCAAAAGATTTAGATTCCTGAGTGGAAGTGGGAGCGTATCACTATGGACTTCGTTGTTGGACTCCTACGGTTTCAGAAGAAGTTCGATGTAGTGTGAGTTATTGTTGATAGGCTAACCAAGTCAGCGCATTCATTCCTGTGGCAGTCTCCTATTCTTCCGAGAGGTTGGCTGAGATCTATATCCGGGAGATTGTTCGTCTTCATGGTATGCCCGAGTCTATTATTTCGGACCGAGGTACGCAGTTTACCTCACATTTCTGGAGAGCAGTTCAGCGAGAGTTGGGCACACGGGTTAAGTTGAGCACAACATTTCATCCTCATACGGATGGGCAGTCTGAGCGGATTATTCAAATTTTGGAGGATATGCTCCGAGCTTGTGTCATTGACTTTGGGGGCTCGTGGGATCGGTTTTTGCCTTTAGTAGAGTTTGCCTACAACAACAACTACCAGTCGAGTATCCAGATGGCTCCTTATGAGGCTTTATATGGTAGGCGATGTCAGTCTTCGGTTGGATGGTTTGAGCCAGGAGAGGCTCGGTTGTTGGGTACGGATCTGGTTCAGGATGACTTGGACAAGGTTAAGATCATTCAGGATAGGCTTCGTACAGCTCGGTCCAGGCAAAAGAGTTATGCTGACCGTAAGGTTCGTGATTTGGCATTTAGGGTCGGTGAGCGGGTATTGCTTCGAGTGTCGCCTATGAAGGGCGTGATGAGATTTGGGAAGAAGGGCAAGCTTAGCCCTAGGTTCATTGGCCAGTTTGAGATTTTCGATCGAGTGGGAGAGGTGGCTTATAGACTTGCATTGCCGCCGAGCTTATCAGTCGTGCATCCAGTGTTTTATGTGTCCATGCTTCGGAAGTATCACGACGATCCATCCCACGTGTTAGATTTTAGCACTGTCTAGTTGGACAAGGACCTGTCTTATGAGGAGGAGCCGGTAGCTATCCTAGACCGGCAGGTCCGTCAGTTGAGATCAAAGAGTTTTCCTTCTGTTTGTGTTCAGTGGAGATGTCAGCCTCCTGAGGCATCGACTTGGGAGTCTGAGTCCGATATGCGGAGCCGTTATCCCCATCTTTTTCCCGACTCAGGTACTTCCAAAAGGGTCATCACTTGTTTTAAAATGAAATTCTGCGTTCTGAGGCCTTAAAAACCTCTTTTAGCATCTCCTCGATTTGCGTGCATAGTCCGGCCACGTAACCGGAAAGCTTATATGTGAAAATCTATGAAAATAATAAATTTTGACTATAAAATAAATTAATTTGACTTCGGTCAACATTTTGGGTAAACGGACCCGAACTCGTGATTTGACGGTCCCGTAGGGTCCGTAGAAAAATATGGGACTTGGGCGTATGTCCGGAATCGAATTCTGAGGTCCCAAGCCGAAGAAATGAAATTTTTAAAAAATTATTTTCTGAAATTGTTTAAAGGATTTGGAAATGAATTTTGATTAGAACATATTGGTATCGGGCCCGTATTTTGGTTCTAGCGCCTAGTACATGTCTTATATATGATTTGACATAATTCTGTGAAGTGTGGTGAGAAACGAAGTCCGTTTGATGTGATTCGGACCTTAAATGCAAAATTTGGTGTTTAACGAAGTTTTGAGAAATTTCATTGACTTTGAGGTTTAATTCGATGTTTATGATGTTATTTTCGTGATTTAGTTACACGAATAAGTCCGTAGGATGTTTTTGAGGATGTGTGTATATTTGGTTTGGAGCCCCGAGGGATCGGGTGAGTTTTGGATAGGCTACGAGGTGCATTTTTGAACTTAGAAAGTTGCAGATTTTAGCTGGTGTGTCCAGGCCTGCAAGTTTCGCATTTGCGAAGCCTGGCTCGCAAATGCGAAGGCTGGATCACAAATGTGAAACCAGCCCGGGCCTGCCTTGTCTCGCAAATGCGAGTGCCCTTTGCGCAAATGCGACATATGTGTCGCAAATGCGAAGTCGCAAATGCGACATTGTTTTCGCAAATGCGAAAGTCCAGCATTTCTGAAGGGTTCGCAAATGCGAGCCTTGTTTCGCATTTCCCAGCTTGGTAGAGGTCGGGGTTCGCAATTCCCATACCTGAGACCTGCAACTTTTATACTAAGACGATTTTAAACTCATTTTTCATATCCTCTCAAAATATAAACACACTAGGGCAATCTTTCAAAGGCTTCTTCTTCTCCAAATCAATTGTAAGTCATTTTTAACTAGTTTTATTCAATCATTAACAACTTTTAACATGATTTCAACTTAAAATCAATTATTTTCATGGGGGAAATTGGGTGTTTTGGGTAGAACCTAGGTTTTTCAAAAATTGGGAATTTTGACCTTGATTTGAGGTCCGATTTCAAAATAAATTATATATTTGGGTTCGTGGGGGAATGGGCAATCAGGTTTTGGTTCGAACCTCGGGTTTTGACCATGTGGTCCCGGGGGCGATTTTTGACTTTTTGGGCAAAACTTTGGGAATTCATTTTCATGCATTCAAATTGATTCATTTAGCGTTTATTTATGTAATTAAGTAACTTGTGACTATATACGGGCGAATTGGCGGTGGAATAAGGGGAAAAGCCATAATTGTAACTTGAGTTGTGTTCGTGGCATCGAGGTAAGTGTTTGGTCTAACCTTATCTTAAGGGATTAGGAGTTGTATCCTATTTGCTATTTGTTTCTTGTTGAGTACGACGTATATACATGTGACTAGTATCTATGCGCTGGTGTCGAGTATGACCATGAGTCTTATATTGTGATTTTCATGACTTCGTTGTATTATTCTTGCCTTGGTGTAGGTTTCTATTGTTGTGTAATGTTTGTATAAAGAATTGTGACCTATGAACATTGAGGAGCGTTGGCTCAAGTTGTATAACGAATTGTGAAAGTATAAGTGAAAATTGAACCTCTAGAGCATCGGCTCGAGTTGTGAAGTGAATTGTGAAGTAAGAGTGAGAAAGAGAAGAGATCATTATGTTGCCCCCTTACCGGGCTATTGTTGAGTTGTGGTTCCCTTGCATTGTGTTCTTAATTGGTATTACAGATGCTTAGGTTGATGATTCTTTGTGTTGGGTAAGGGTCATGGTTATTCTTGTGAAACAAGTTTGATTATAGCTGAGGTAGTTAGATGTTGGAACAAGTTTGATTATAGCTAAGGTAGTTAGATGTTGGAACAAGTTTGGTTATAGCTAAGGTAGTAAGATGTTGTAACAAGTTTGTTTATAGCTGATGTAGTTAGATGTTGTAACAAGTTTGGTTATAGATGTTTCTCCCTTGCCGGGACGTAATTACTTATGCTGTCGAATCCCTTGCCGGGATAGTGTAGACCTTATTGATCCCTTGTCGGGACTCTCATTATAATTGTAAATATTATATGTGGATCAGGTTGCACGCCGCAACAGTATTATATGTGGATCGGGTTGCACGCCGCAACAATATTATATGTGGATCGGTTTGTGCGCCCCAACAATATTATATGTAGATCGGGTTGCATGCTGCAACAATGATATATGTTGATCGGGTTGCACGCAGAAATAATGATAAATGATTTGGATCGGGTTGTACGCCACAATAGTGTTGTTATATATTGGGATCGGGTTGCTCGCCGCAACAATTATTGATACAAGTGTGTTTAGTTTGGATATTAGTTTTCTTTGTTTTGCTGTGAATTCTAATTTGCTTTTAGACTGTTACTCTAGATTTACTTTTTATACTGGTATACCCCCACAACATGTTTCTCAATCCCACTTTTACTTGCTTATTCCTGCTTTATTTTTCGTTGTATATTATATAACTGCACAAGTTTATTTGGTAGTCTGGTCCTAGCCTCGTCACTACTTTGCTGTGGTTAGGCTAGACACTTACCAGCACATGGGGTCGGTTGTGCTGATATTACACTCTGCACTCTTTTGTGCAGACCTAGTGTTGTAAACTTCGAACCGCAGTAGAATTGCTGATTGTTGCTCATCAGGCGGCCCGAGGTAATCCTGCAATCGTCCGTAGGCCCTGGCGTCTCCCTCTATCCCTATTTCTTGTTTCATTTCCCTTTTATTTAGAAATAGTGTACTGTTATTTCTTCAGACATTGTATGTAGCAATCTTAGACAGTCTGTGACACTGTGACACCAGGTTTTGGGTGGTTAAGGCTTAAGTATTTGTAATAGATACAAATTTTATATATTTTATTGTTGTCTTCCGCTTAAATTTGGATTTCCGCTGTTATCATGTTAACGCCTTATATTTGTTAAAAAAAGAAATATTTGGATAAAGAAGTAAGTAGTTAAGGATTGGCTTGCCTAAATCACATTAGTAGGCGCCATCACGACTCCCGAGGGTGGAAAATCCGGGTCGTGACACTTAATTAGACCTGTCAAATGGGGCGGGTCGACCCACGAACCAGCCCACATGACCCATTAAAATTGATCACTTAACCGGCTCATGATCCACAAAATCCTAACTGGACCAACCCATTAATTTAAGGGGTCTGGGCCGGGCTATAATATTTTGACCCACTAAATCGGGTCGGACCCGAACCAGTACCTGACCAACAGGTCAACCCCCTTGGACCAGCTCACATATATATTCAGACAGGTGGCAAAAAATTGAATTCAAACATCGAAGAAAGAATATAGTACCACACACTATGAGGCGTCTTGTCGAATTAGGCAAATTCCATATATTTTAGACTATTAGTTATAGAAATATTCGAATTCCATAGCTTTCTCAAGTTTTAATGTTAATAAAGTATCGTTTTTATTTCATTTTTATTCTAACTAACTTCAAGGACATGTAGCAATTTCAAGTTCCTATATATGCATAAAGTTTGAAATTTTTATCATTTGGTTGGAATGATCGGTAAAAAATAATTATGGTATAATATTATTCAATGTTTGGTTTTTATTTTAAATTATGTATAATTAATTTTGTGTAACTTAACATACCAATTGGTGTATTATTTTATACTATCAACACCCAAAGGATAAAATTACCTCTTTTTTTTCCCTAGAAGACGATGAAGATCAAGCATCCAAAGATATAATTGTAAGCTTAGTACATTTTAGTTTAAAAAATAGGCAAATATCATAAATGGTATTTTGCATATTCAGTTTTAATGCAATAAACCAAACACCCAACAAGAAATAATCTCTATATTACTAATCACTATATAACTTATTCCTACGGTATAATGCCCATGTATCATCGATAAACCAGTTTAACATTTAAAATTGCAACTTATTAATTATACAACTTTCATTGATGGAATGTTTCTAGATAATTAGGCCAGAACATGTGTTGGCCCAGAATTCCACCCTCGTAGTCGTGATAGCGCCTAACATCCACTTGCTAGACAAGCCGACTTGAGATGATTAATTAGTCAATTTTTAACAGTTAAAACACAATGATGGATACAATGAAAATATAACCCAAACTGATACAGTACCAATCATAAGTTATGAAATAATACCTACTCCCAAAAATTCGGAGTCACGAGTACACGAGCAACCACAACAACAACGATCCAGTGAAATCCCACTAGTGGGGTCTGGGGAGGATAGTGTTTACGCAGACCTTACCACTACCCCGAAGGAGTAGATAGATTATTTCCGAAAGACCCTCGCGACTCAAGAGGACAAAAAGACAAACGAAGACAAAATCAGTAATGCCACAAAAATAATAAGAAAAATAGGAAAATAGGAAAAATAGGAACAACATGAAATCTAAAAGAAAGATACGCAACAAAAGCGAAATAGTATCTCTACCAAACTAATCCCACAAAGTTATGACATAAGGCAAGACCCACTATCTCCTAACCTAAAACCGTAATACTTGACCTCCACATGTTCCTATCAAGTGTCATGTCCTCGGAAATCTGAAGGCTTGCCATATCCTTCCTGATCACCTCCTCCCAATACTTCTTAGGCCGCCCCTAAAAGTCTACAAACAGAGTCTGGAATAAATACAGTTGTTTCGAAGGAAATGAACAGTAAAAGTGGGAAAAGGAAAGGGACTTCAAGGTTTACGGACGCCAGCAGATCTACCTCAAGTCTCCATATGCAATGATCTGAACTGACGCACCTCACGCACCGCTGGGACCACTACCAGTATTTGCACGAGAAGTGCAAAAGTGTAGCATGAGTACAACCGACCCAATATATTCCGTAAGTGTCGAGCCTAACCTCGATGAGGTAATGACGAGGATTGACAGGACACCTACGTAAATAAACATGTACAGGCATCAATAATAATAGAGAATGATAACATACAAACTGGGAGGGGACATACAAAAATGGGGCAAATGTAACAGCTACGACAGGTATGAAACCACGAAATATGAAATCAGATAAACCAAGGAAATGAAAATGGCACGGCATCACCCTTCGTGTTTTTACTCTAATCCTTACCATGTAATAATAAATAAATGATATGAATGTCACGACATTACCCTTCGTGCTTTTACTCACTTCCTCACCATGTAATAATAAATAAATGAGATAAATCCCTTCGTGCTTTTACTCTCTTCCTCACCAAGTGATAATGAACAAAATGAAATAAATGGCACGACATCATCCTTCGTGCTTTTACTCTCATCCTTACCATGTAATAATGAATAAATAAATTCAAGAAGTAAATAATGCGGAGAATATATTTAACGTCAAATATAGTGACGAGATGTCGAGCTTCAACTTCCAAAAATATTCAATAACTATGAAATATGCAATAATTATGAAACAAATAATCAAAGAAGTAATAACCTAACCTAAGCATGAATATCATAATTAACAATGTAATAAAATACAAATAAACAAGTTCCACCCCCATGATTTTAAATCATTTACAATGTATAAGTACTCATCACCTCACATATGCATTGTTCCCACATACAAAACACGTAGAAAGTACATTAACAAGTCTTAATCCCTCAAGTCAAGGTTAACCAAGACAATTACCTTGCTCCACAATCAAATCAAAGCTAAACTGGGGCATTTCCTCTAAAATTCTCCTCCAAACCAATCAAATCTAACTAAATATAGTTCAAAAAATTTAAAATAAGCTTTAGAAACTACCCATGAGTGAAACCATCTTTAATGATTTTGGAAAAGTCAACCTCGGGCCCACTTGGTCAGAACCCAATATTAAACCCAATTACCCGTTTACCCCCGAGCTCGATTATGTGGTTAGTTTCAAAATTCGACCTCAATTTGAAGTTAAAATCTCAATTTTTTTTAAAATTCTCAATTTCTACTAATTCCCTAATTTCTACCATGAAGAAGCATAGATTAAAAGCTAGAAATCAATGGGTGTTAATGGAAATGAAAAAAAACGAGTTAAAATCTATGAACCTATGAAGTGGAGATGAAATTTCTCTTCAAAACCGCCTCTAAGCCGGGCTCAAATGTGGAGATGGTGAAAAATGAAGAAAATCCCGACTTTGGGATAATTAATTGACTGAGCGTCAGGTCTTCATTATGTTCGCGAAGGACCTGGCATGATCGCGAAGCATAGCATCCCTATTGGCCTACGCGTTCGCGATGTTCCTTATCCGTTCGCGAAGGGTTCTCCCACCTAGCCTTCGCGTTCACGAACAAGGGCTTGCATTTGCATAAAGTAACATCTCAACTTACCAGTCCCTCCTCCTAACACTATACATTCGCAAAAGGGTAGATCCCCCACTAGTCTGCGTTCCTAACCAAATCCTCTCTTTCACGAAGAGTAAATTCCTCCCTAGCCTAGTCTCCCTTTCGCATCACGAAGAACAAATTGTCAAGCACCAGATGTAACGACCCGATCGGTCGTTTTGAGCTCTAGCACATCGTTCAGCAGTTTGAGGCCATGATCAGCTTCACTTCAGGTATTATGACTTGTACGCATGGTTGGAATTGAATTCTAGGGAATTCAGAGTTGATTTGGAAAGAGAATTTGCATTTTGGAAGCTTTAGAGATGGAATAATTGACTAAGATTGAATGTTTGAGTAAACGGCCTTGGATTCGGGATTCGAAGGTTCCAGCAAGTTCGTATGATGATTTCGGAATTGGGCGTATGTCCGGATCGGGTTTTGGAAGACCCGGGAGCGTTTCGGCACCTATTGTGGAAGTTAGCATTTTTGGAAGAATTTCATAAGCTTGGGTTGAGGTGCATTTAAGTGTTATCAATGTTCGTTTAGGATTTTGAGTCTGGGAATAGCTCTATATGGCGATTCTAGTGTTGGGAGCGCGATCGGAAGTGAATTCGGAGGTCCTTGGGTCATGTTGGAGCCATTTGGCTAAAGATAGAAGTTGGAAGGTTTTTGAGAAGTTTGACCGGGAGTGGACTTATTGATATAAGAGTCGGAATCCGATTCCGGAAGTTAGAATAGGTCCGTAACGTCAAATATGACTTATGTGCAAAATTTGAGGTCAATCAGATGTGATTTGATAGGTTTCGGCATCGAATGTTGAAGTTTGAAATTCTAAAGTTCATTAAGCTTGCATTGGAGGTCGATTCATGATTTTAGCATTGTTGGATGTGATTTGAGGCCTCGATCAAGTCCGTAATGTGTTTCGGGACTGGTTTGGATGATTTGTTGGGGTCCCGGGGGCCTCGAGTGAATTTTGGATGATTAACGAATCAAAGTTGGAAGTTAAAGAAGAAACGATCAGCTGTTGATTCGGTGCCCATTGTTCGGGAGTTTCCTGAGGTATTCCCTTCAGACCTGCAGGGTATGCCACCCGATAGGGATATTGATTTTTACATTAATTTGGCTCCGGGCACTCAGCCCATTTCTTTCCCGCCGTATCGTATGGCCCCGCCTGAGTTGAAAGAGTTGAAGGAGCAGTTGTAAGACTTGCTTGAGAAGGGTTTCATTAGACCCAGTGTTTCGCCTTGGGGTGCGCCAGTGTTGTTTGTTAAGGAGAAGGACGGATCGATGAGGATGTGTATTGATTACCGGTAGTTGAACAAGGTTACAATCAAGAATAATTATCCATTACCGAGGATTGATGATTTGTTTGATCAGCTTCAGGGTGCCAAGGTATTTTCGAAAAATTGACTTGAGATCTGGCTACCATTAGTTGAGGATTAGGGAATCCGATGTCCCTAAGACAGCTTTCCACACTCGGTATGGGCATTATGAGTTCTTAGTGATGTCATTCGGGTTGACAAATGCCCCAGTAGCTTTTATGGATTTGATGAACCGAGTGTTCAGGCCTTATTTGGATTCGTTCGTGATAGTATTCATTGATAATATTTTGATATATTCCCGTAGCCGGGAGGAGCACGAGCAACATCTTAGAGTGGTTCTTCAGACCTTGAGGGATAGTCAGTTGTATGCTAAGTTTTCTAAGTATGAGTTCTGGTTGAGTTCAGTTGCATTCCTGGGTCATGTTGTATCAGCAGAGGGTATTCAGGTTGATCCGAAGAAGATTGAGGCAGTCAAGAACTGGCCTAGACCAGCATCAGCTATAGAGATTCGGAGTTTCTTGGGATTGGCAAGATACTATCATTGGTTCATGGAGAGGTTCTCATCTATCACAGTCCTGATGACCAGGTTAACCCAAAAGGGTGCCTAGTTCAGATGATCGGACGAGTGTAAGGCGAGCTTTTAGAAGCTTAAGGCAGCTCTGACTACGACACTGGTGTTGGTTTTGCCTACAGGTTCAGGGCCTTATACATTTTATTGTGATGAATCTCGTATCAAACTTGGTGCAATGTTGATGCAGGATGGCAAGGTCATTGCCTATATTTTGCGGTAGTTGAAGATTCATGAGAAGAACTATCCGGTTCATGATTTGGATTTGGCAGCCATCGTTCATGCATTGAAGATTTGGAGGTATTATCTGTATGGCGTGGCATGTGAGGTGTTTACGGATCGCAAGAGTTTTCAGTACTTGTTCAAGTAAAAGGAGTTGAATTTGAGGCAGAGAAGGTGGTTAGAGCTATTAAAGGACTATGATATCACTATCTTATATCATCTGGGAAAGGCCAATGTGGTGACCGATGCTTTGAGTAGGAAGTAAGCTAGTATGGGCAGTCTTGCTTATATTCCGGTCGGTGAGAGACTGCTTGCTTTGGATGTTCAAGCTTTGGCCAATCAGTTCATGAGATTAGATGTTTCAGAGCCCAGACATGTGTTAGCTTGCACAATCGCTCGTTCTTCATTATTGGAGCATACCCGAGATCGGCAGTATGATGATCCCCATTTGTGTGTCCACAGAGACATGGTGCAACACAGAGGTACCAAGCAGGTTACCTTAGGTGATGATGGAGTTTTGAGATTGCAGGGTCAAGTTTGTGTGCCTAATGTGGATGGGCTCTGAGAGTTGATTTTAGAGGAGGCCCATAGTTCCCGGTACTCTATTTATCCGGGCGTCGCGAAGATGTATCAGGATTTGCGGCAACATTATTGGTGGCAGAGAATGAAGAAGGATATCGTTGCATATGTGGCTCAGTGTTTGAATTGTCAGCAGGTTAAGTACGAGCATCAGAGGCCTGGTGGTTTGTTCCAAAAGATTTAGATTCCTGAGTGGAAGTGGGAGAGTATCACTATGGACTTCGTTGTTGGACTCCTACGGTCTCATAAGAAGTTCGATGTAGTGTGAGTTATTGTTGATAGGCTAACCAAGTCAGCGCATTTCATTCCTGTGGCAGTCTCCTATTCTTCCGAGAGGTTGGCTGAGATCTATATCCGGGAGATTGTTCGTCTTCATGGTGTGCCCGAGTCTATTATTTCGGACCGAGGTACGCAGTTTACCTCACATTTCTGGAGAGCAGTTCAGCGAGAGTTGGGCACACGGGTTAAGTTGAGCACAACATTTCATCCTCATACGGATGGGCAGTCTGAGCGGATTATTCAAATTTTGGAGGATATGCTCCGAGCTTGTGTCATTGACTTTGGGGGCTCGTGGGATCGGTTTTTGCCTTTAGCAGAGTTTGCCTACAACAACAGCTACCAGTCGAGTATCCAGATGGCTCCTTATGAGGCTTTATATGGTAGGCGATGTCGGTCTTCGGTTGGATGGTTTGAGCCAGGAGAGGCTCGGTTGTTGGGTACGGATCTGGTTCAGGATGACTTGGACAAGGTTAAGATCATTCAGGATAGGCTTCGTACAGCTCGGTCCAGGCAAAAGAGTTATGCTGACCGTAAGGTTCGTGATTTGGCATTCAGGTTCGGTGAGCGGGTATTGCTTCGAGTGTCACCTATGAAGGGCGTGATGAGATTTGGGAAGAAGGGCAAGCTTAGCCCTAGGTTCATTGGCCCGTTTGAGATTTTCGATCGAGTGGGAGAGGTGGCTTATAGACTTGCATTGCCGCCGAGCTTATCAGTCGTGCATCCAGTGTTTTATGTGTCCATGCTTCGGAAGTATCACGACGATCCATCCTACGTGTTAGATTTTACCACTGTCCAGTTGGACAAGGACCTGTCTTATGAGGAGGAGCCGGTAGCTATCCTAGACCGACAGGTTCGTCAGTTGAGATCAAAGAGTTTTCCTTCTGTTCGTGTTCAGTGGAGATGTCAGCCTCCTGATGCATCGACTTGGGAGTCTGAGTCCGATATGCGGAGCCGTTATCCCCATCTTTTCCCCGACTCAGGTACTTCCAAAAGGGTCATCACTTGTTTTAAAATGAAATTCTGCGTTCTAAGGCCTTAAAAACCTCTTTTAGCATCACCTCGATTTGCGTGCATAGTCCGGGCGCGTAACCGGAAAGCTTATATGTGAAAATCTGTGAAAATAATAAATTTGACTATAAAATAAATTAATTTGACTTCGGTCAACATTTTGGGTAAACGGACCCGGACTCGTGATTTGACGGTCCCGTAGGGTCCGTAGGAAAATATGGGACTTAGGCGTATGTCCGGAATCGAATTCTGAGGTCCCAAGCCGAAGAAATGAAATTTTTAAAAAAATTATTTTCTGAAATTCTTTAAAGGATTTGGAAATGAATTTTGATTAGAATATATTGGTATCGGGCCCGTATTTTGGTTCTAGCGCCTGGTACATGTCTTATATATGATTTGACATAATTCTGTGAAGTGTGGTGAGAAACGAAGTCCGTTTGATGTGATTCGGACCTTAAATGCAAAATTTGGTGTTTAACGAAGTTTTGAGAAATTTCATTGACTTTGAGGTTTAATTCGATGTTTATGATGTTATTTTCGTGATTTAATTACACGAATAAGTCCGTAGGATGTTTTTGAGGATGTGTGTATATTTGGTTTGGAGTCCCGAGGGATCGGGTGAGTTTTGGATAGGCTACGAGGTGCATTTTTGAACTTAGAAAGTTGCAGATTTTAGCTGGTGTGTCCAGGCCTGCAAGTTTCGCATTTGCGAAGCCTGGCTCGCAAATGCGAAGGCTGGATCACAAATGTGAAACCAGCCCAGGCCTGCCTTGTCTCGCAAATGCGAGTGCCCTTTGCGCAAATGCGACATATGTGTCGCAAATGCGAAGTCGCAAATGCGACATTGTTTTTGCAAATGCGAAAGTCCAGCATTTCTGAAGGGTTCACAAATGCGAGCCTTGTTTCGCATTTTCCAGCTTGGTAGAGGTCGGGGTTCGCAATTCCCATACCTGAGACCTGCAACTTTTATACTTAGACGATTTTAAACTCATTTTTCATATCCTCTCAAAATATAAACACACTAGGGCAATCTTTCAAAGGCTTCTTCTTCTCCAAATCAATTGTAAGTCGTTTTTAACTAGTTTTATTCAATCATTAACAACTTTTAACATGATTTCAACTTAAAATCAATTATGGGGGAAATTGGGTGTTTTGGGTAGAACCTAGGTTTTTCAAAAATTGGGAATTTGGACCTTGATTTGAGGTCCGATTTCAAAATAAATTATATATTTGGGTTCGTGGGGGAATGGGCAATCAGGTTTTGGTTCGAACCTCGGGTTTTGACCCTGTGGTCCCGGGGGCGATTTTTGACTTTTTGGGCAAAACTTTGGGGAATTCATTTTCATGCATTCAAATTGATTCATTTAGCGTTTATTGATGTAATTAAGTAACTTGTGACTAGATACGGGCGAATTGGCGGTGGAATAAGGGGAAAAGCCATAATTGAAACTTGAGTTGTGTTCGTGGCATCGAGGTAAGTGTTTGGTCTAACCTTATCTTAAGGGATTAGGAGTTGTATCCTATTTGCTATTTGTTTCTTGTTGAGTACGACGTATATGCATGTGACTAGTATCTATGCGCCGGTGTCGAGTATGACCGTGAGTCTTATATTGTGATTTTCATGACTTCGTTGTATTATTCTTGCCTTGGTGAAGGTTTCTATTGTTGTGTAAAGTTTGTATAAAGAATTGTGACCTATGAACATTGAGGAGCGTTGGCTCAAGTTGTATAACGAATTGTGAAAGTATAAGTGATAATTGAACCTCTAGAGCATCGGCTCGAGTTGTGAAGTGAATTGTGAAGTAAGAGTGAGAAAGAGAAGAGATCATTATATTGCCCCCTTACCGGGCTATTGTTGAGTTGTGGTTCCCTTGCATTGTGTTCTTAATTGGTATTACAGATGCTTAGGTTGATGATTCTTTGTGTTGGGTAAGGGTCATGGTTATTCTTGTGAAACAAGTTTGATTATAGCTGAGGTAGTTAGATGTTGGAACAAGTTTGATTATAGCTAAGGTAGTTAGATGTTGGAACAAGTTTGGTTATAGCTAAGGTAGTAAGATGTTGTAACAAGTTTGTTTATAGCTGATGTAGTTAGATGTTGTAACAAGTTTGGTTATAGATGTTTCTCCCTTGCCGGGACGTAATTACTTATGCTGTCGAATCCCTTGCCGGGATAGTGTAGACGTTATTGATCCCTTGTCGGGACTCTCATTATAATTGTAAATATTATATGTGGATCAGGTTGCACGCCGCAACAGTATTATATGTGGATCGGGTTGCACGCCGCAACAATATTATATGTGGATCGGTTTGCGCGCCGCAACAATATTATATGTAGATCGGGTTGCATGCCGCAACAATGATATATGTGGATTGGGTTGCACGCAGAAATAATAATAAATGATTTGGATCGGGTTGTATGCCACAATAGTGTTGTTATATATTGGGATCGGGTTGCTCGCCGCAACAATTATTGATACAAGTGTGTTTAGTTTGGATATTAGTTTTCTTTGTTTTGCTGTGAATTCTAATTTGCTTTTAGACTGTTACTCTAGATTTACTTTTTATACTGGTATACCCCCACAACATGTTTCTCAATCCCACTTTTACTTGCTTATTCCTGCTTTATTTTTCGTTGTATATTATATAACTGCACAAGTTTATTTGGTAGTCTGGTCCTAGCCTCGTCACTACTTTGCTGTGGTTAGGCTAGACACTTACCAGCACATGGGGTCGGTTGTGCTGATATTACACTCTGCACTCTTTTGTGCAGACCTAGTGTTGTAAACTTCTAACCACAGTAGAATTGCTGATTGTTGCTCATCAGGCGGCCCGAGGTAATCCTGCAATCGTCCGTAGGCCCTGGCGTCTCCCTCTATCCCTATTTCTTGTTTCATTTCCCTTTTATTTAGAAATAGTGTACTGTTATTTCTTCAGACATTGTATGTAGCAATCTTAGACAGTCTGTGACACTGTGACACCAGGTTTTGGGTGGTTAAGGCTTAAGTATTTGTAATAGATACAGATTTTATATATTTTATTGTTGTCTTCCGCTTAAATTTGGATTTTCGCTGTTATCATGTTAACGCCTTATATTTGTTAAAAAAAGAAATATTTGGATAAAGAAGTAAGTAGTTAAGGATTGGCTTGCCTAGATCACATTAGTAGGCGCCATCACGACTCCCGAGGGTGGAAAATCCGGGTCGTGACACTTAATTAGACCTGTCAAATAGGCCGGGTCGACCCACGAACCAGCCCACATGACCCATTAAAATTGACCACTTAACCGGCTCATGATCCACAAAACCCTAACTGGACCAACCCATTAATTTAAGGGGTCTGGGCCGGGCTATAATATTTTGACCCACTAAATCGGGTCGGACCCGAACCAGTACCTGACCAACAGGTCAACCCCCTTGGACCAGCTCACATATATATTCAGACAGGTGGCAAAAAATTGAATTCAAACATCGAAGAAAGAATATAGTACCACACACTATGAGGCGTCTTGTCGAATTAGGCAAATTCCATATATTTTAGACTATTAGTTATAGAAATATTCGAATTCCATAGCTTTCTCAAGTTTTAATGTTAATAAAGTATCGTTTTTATTTCATTTTTATTCTAACTAACTTCAAGGACATGTAGCAATTTCAAGTTCCTATATATGCATAAAGTTTGAAATTTTTATCATTTGGTTGGAATGATCGGTAAAAAATAATTATGGTATAATATTATTCAATGTTTGGTTTGTATTTTAAATTATGTATAATTAATTTTGTGTAACTTAACATACCAATTGGTGTATTATTTTATACTATCAACACCCAAAGGATAAAATTACCTCTTTTTTTTCCCTAGAAGACGATGAAGATCAAGCATCCAAAGATATAATTGTAAGCTTAGTACATTTTAGTTTAAAAAATAGGCAAATATCATAAATGGTATTTTGCATATTCAGTTTTAATGCAATAAACCAAACACCCAACAAGAAATAATCTCTATATTACTAATCACTATATAACTTATTCCTACGGTATAATGCCCATGTATCATCGATAAACCAGTTTAACATTTAAAATTGCAACTTATTAATTATACAACTTTCATTGATGGAATGTTTCTAGATAATTAGGCCAGAACATGTGTTGGCCCAGAATTCCACCCTCGTAGTCGTGATAGCGCCTAACATCCACTTGCTAGACAAGCCGACTTGAGATGATTAATTAGTCAATTTTTAACAGTTAAAACACAATGATGGATACAATGAAAATATAACCCAAACTGATACAGTACCAATCATAAGTTATGAAATAATACCTACTCCCAAAAATTCGGAGTCACGAGTACACGAGCAACCACAACAACAACGATCCAGTGAAATCCCACTAGTGGGGTCTGGGGAGGATAGTGTTTACGCAGACCTTACCACTACCCCGAAGGAGTAGATAGATTATTTCCGAAAGACCCTCGCGACTCAAGAGGACAAAAAGACAAACGAAGACAAAATCAGTAATGCCACAAAAATAATAAGAAAAATAGGAAAATAGGAAAAATAGGAACAACATGAAATCTAAAAGAAAGATACGCAACAAAAGCGAAATAGTATCTCTACCAAACTAATCCCACAAAGTTATGACATAAGGCAAGACCCACTATCTCCTAACCTAAAACCGTAATACTTGACCTCCACATGTTCCTATCAAGTGTCATGTCCTCGGAAATCTGAAGGCTTGCCATATCCTTCCTGATCACCTCCTCCCAATACTTCTTAGGCCGCCCCTAAAAGTCTACAAACAGAGTCTGGAATAAATACAGTTGTTTCGAAGGAAATGAACAGTAAAAGTGGGAAAAGGAAAGGGACTTCAAGGTTTACGGACGCCAGCAGATCTACCTCAAGTCTCCATATGCAATGATCTGAACTGACGCACCTCACGCACCGCTGGGACCACTACTAGTATTTGCACAAGAAGTGCAAAAGTGTAGCATGAGTACAACCGACCCAATATATTCCGTAAGTGTCGAGCCTAACCTCGATGAGGTAATGACGTGGATTGACAGGACACCTACGTAAATAAACATGTACAGGCATCAATAATAATAGATAATGATAACATACAAACTGGGAGGGGACTTACAAAAATGGGGCAAATGTAACAGCTACGACAGGTATGAAACCACGAAATATGAAATCAGATAAACCAAGGAAATGAAAATAGCACGACATCACCCTTCGTGGTTTTACTCTAATCCTTACCATGTAATAATAAATAAATGATATGAATGTCACGACATTACCCTTCGTGCTTTTACTCACTTCCTCACCATGTAATAATAAATAAATGAGATAAATGGCGCGACATCACCCTTCGTGCTTTTACTCTCTTCCTCACCAAGTGATAATGAACAAAATGAAATAAATGGCACGACATCATCCTTCGTGCTTTTACTCTCATCCTTACCATGTAATAATGAATAAATAAATTCAAGAAGTAAATAATGCGGAGAATATATTTAACGTCAAATATAGTGACGAGATGTCGAGCTTCAACTTCCAAAAATATTCAATAACTATGAAATATGCAATAATTATGAAACAAATAATCAAAGAAGTAATAACCTAACCTAAGCATGAATATCATAATTAACAATGTAATAAAATACAAATAAACAAGTTCCACCCCCATGATTTTAAATCATTTACAATGTATAAGTACTCATCACCTCACATATGCATTGTTCCCACACACAAAACACGTAGAAAGTACATTAACAAGTCTTAATCCTTAAAGTCAAGGTTAACCAAGACAATTACCTTGCTCCGCAATCAAATCAAAGCTAAACCGGGGCATTTCCTCTAAAATTCGCCTCCAAACCAATCAAATCTAACTAAATATAGTTCAAAAAATTTAAAATAAGATTTAGAAACTACCCATGAGTGAAACCATCTTTAATGATTTTGGAAAAGTCAACCCCGGGCCCACTTGGTCAGAACCCAAGATTAAACCCAATTACCCGTTTACCCCCGAGCTCGATTATGTGGTTAGTTTCAAAATTCGACCTCAATTTGAAGTTAAAATCTCAATTTTTTTAAAATTCTCAATTTCTACTAAATCCCTAATTTATACCATGAAGAAGCATAGATTAAAAGCTAGAAATCAATGGGTGTTAATGGAAATGAAAAAAAACGAGTTAAAATCTATGAACCTATGAAGTGGAGATGAAATTTCTCTTCAAAACCGCCTCTAAGCCGGGCTCAAATGTGGAGATGGTGAAAAATGAACAAAATCCCGACTTTGGGATAATTAATTGACTGAGCGTCAGGTCTTCATTATGTTCGCGAAGGACCTGGCATGATCGCGAAGCATAGCATCCCTATTGGCCTACGCGTTCGCGATGTTCCTCATCCGTTCGCGAAGGGTTCTCCCACCTAGCCTTCGCGTTCACGAACAAGGGCTTGCATTTGCATAAAGTAACATCTCAACTTCCCAGTCCCTCCTCCTAACACTATACATTCGCAAAAGGGTAGATCCCCCACTAGTCTGCGTTCCTAACCAAATCCTCTCTTTCGCGAAGAGTAAATTCCTCGCCAGCCTAGTCTCCCCTTCGCATCACGAAGAACAAATTGTCAAGCACCAGATGTAACGACCCGATCGGTCGTTTTGAGCTCTAGCACATCGTTCAGAAGTTTGAGGCCATGATCAGCTTCAATTAAGGTATTATGACTTGTACGCATGGTTGGAATTGAATTCCGGATAATTCGGAGTTGATTTGGAAAGAGAATTTGCATTTTGGAAGCTTTAAGATGGAATAATTGACTAAGATTGAATGTTTGAGTAAACGGCCTTGGATTCGGGATTCGAAGGTTCCAGCAAGTTCGTATGATGATTTCGGAATTGGGCGTATGTCCGGATCGGGTTTTGGAAGACCCGGGAGCGTTTCGGCACCTATTGTGGAAGTTAGCATTTTTGGAAGAATTTCATAAGTTTGGGTTGAGGTGAATTTAAGTGTTATCAATGTTCGTTTAGGATTCTGAGTCTGGGAATAGCTCTGTATGGCGATTCTAGTGTTGGGAGCGCGATCGGAAGTGAATTCGGAGGTCCTTGGGTCATGTTGGAGCCATTTGGCTAAAGATAGAAGTTGGAAGGTTTTTGAGAAGTTTGACCGGAAGTGGACTTTTTGATATAAGGGCCGGAATCCGATTCCGGAAGTTAGAATAGGTCCGTAACGTCAAATATGACTTATGTGCAAAATTTGAGGTCAATCAGATGTGATTTGATAGGTTTCGGCATCGAATGTTGAAGTTTGAAATTCTAAAGTTCATTAAGCTTGTATTGGAGGTCGATTCATGATTTTAGCATTGTTGGATGTGATTTGAGGCCTCGAGCAAGTCCGTAATGTGTTTCGGGACTGGTTGGGATGATTTGTTGGGGTCCCGGGGGCCTCGAGTGAATTTTGGATGATTAACGAATCAAAGTTGGAAGTTAAAGAAGAAACGATCAGCTGCCTTCTGGTGTAACCGCACCTGCAAGGCTTGGGCTGCAGGTGCGGAGCCGCATAAGCGGCCTAGGAGGCGCAGAAGTGGAACATGACCTCCCAGGTGAAAGGCTGCAAGTGTGGGGCATTGACCGCATTTGCGCAAGCGCAGAAGCGAGATGGAAGACCGCAGAAGTAGTTATTAGCGCAAGTGCGATGAGGCCTCCGCGGAAGCGGATTCACAGAAGCGGCAAGGAGTCCGCATGTGTGGAAAGGCTGGAGGCAGTGTATTGTTTTAAAGTCGGGAGATGGTCATTTTTCTCCCATTTTCATTTGGTGTGGGTGATTTTGGAGAGCTTCAAATGGCGTTTTTCATCATCAATGACAAGGTAATCTAACCCCACCTATCTTGAGTTAAATATATTGATTATGTATGGATTTTAGCATGTAAATTGGCAGAAATTTGGGGGTTTGAGGAAAACCTAGAAAATTCGTATTCTTGGAGTTTGACCACGATTTTTGGGTATGAAATTACGAGAAAATCATATATTTGAGTTCGTGAGTTCATGGGGAAACTTTATCTTTAAAAAAATTCGGATTCGGGCACGTGGGCCCGAGGGCAATTTTGTCAACTTTTCGATCGGGATTAGGAATTGTTATAAATTGGATTGTAATGAGTAATTGAACATATATAATGGATTTGCATAATTATTGGCTAGTTTGGAAGCATTTAGCATCGATTTGAGTCTTCGGAAGAGCGTGGAATGTCGGTTATGAATCTTCGGAGCAAGGTGAGTCTCCTTCCTAACCTTGTAAGAGGGAGTTGTCCCCATAGGTGAAATAATTGGTTATGTGCTCCTATTTGTGGTGGATACGTATGCACAGGTGATGAGAGTCTGTGCGTAGCTATAATTATATTTAAGTCCGGGTAGTCTAGGACCCAAAAGCATGCTGTACTTGGAATATTTGTAATCTTATTGACAATTGAGTTGCTTAAATCCGATCGAATTGGCAAATGTATTTCTAAGAGGGTTCATTTTTATTAAATCATTTAAAGAGAATTGGCTTTTATTTGGATATACATTCCCCGATAAATTCTTAATTGGCTGTTTGAATGTGTGTATCTATGTGTGCACGCGTCGTATGTATGATTCGTGAAGTTGTTTATCATTATTATTTGAGAAGTTGTTTACCTGCGTTCCGACTTTATGAGTTAAATTTTTCTTTATGAAATCCATGAATTCCTCACACTTTTACTATATTATCATTGGATCATTAGTAAGAGTCGAAGTCGACCTCTCATCTCTACTTCTTCGAGATTAGATGGGATACTTACTAGGTACACGTTGTTTTTGTACTCATACTACACTTGCTGTGCATTTTTGTTGCACAGGTTCATATGTGGCTAGTGGCTTAGTGGCATAGCAGTATGGTTGATACGGAGACTTAGGTGAGATACATTTATCGAGACGACCCACAGCCAGCAGAGTCCCCTTCAGAGTATTTTACTGTGTTTTTCATTTCTGTCCACTTTGTATTCCAGACAATTACTATATTTTATTTATTCCCTAGTAAATGTTCATGCACTTGTGACACCGTGTTCTGGGATGATTATAGGGTATCTTGTGTTAACTTCTTAACATTTATATTTGATTTGAAACGATTATCTTTTACTAGTAAAATATAAGGAAAATCATAGTTTTCAAAACTATTAAAATGAGAATTTAATTAAGTATTTTGGTTGGCTTGCCTGACAGTAGTGTCCAGCGCCATCACGACCCTTAGTGGAATTTGGGTCGTGAAAACATGGTATTAGAGCATTAGGTTCCCTTAGGTCTCACGAGTTATGAGCGGGCCTAGTAGAGTCTTGCGGATCGGTACAAAGACGTCTGTACTTATCTTCGAGAGGTTACGGGCTATTAGGAGCACTTTCCTTCTTGATTCCTCATCATGCGGTTTGACTCCTTTGAGGATTATGCCTTTATTCCCTTCCTATTCGATCTTATGCGACACGAACCGCTTGTTGTAAATCGAGAATTGAATAATTGTAATGGTACTACCGATGTGGTGCAGGATGTTTCTCCCTTCATAGTTGATTGGACTATTGTCATTGCCTTGCGGAAGGATATCTTGTCATTTTAGCTCAGTAACAGTATCCCTAAGAGCTTTGAGGCTATGCACAGATTGCTATGATGCTCATGATTGGTTATCACACAGTATTGACTTGATGGTAGGATACTTGCCTATGTGTTGAGGCGGTGAATGATTTGAAAGGAAGTCTACTCAGTGCACGATTCAAAGATTTGATATTTCATTTCCAGCGAAGGAAAAACAATTGGCCTATGAATGTCCAGATTTGGGGTGATGGAGTAACGAGACTTGGTATTTTCGAGCGTGGTGGAATTTTCATCTGCGATGTAATGTCTTCATCCTCGATTGTATGTGTTAAGTTCGCCGGTGTTATGGTCTTCTGCAATTCGCCTTTGGGGTAAGATATTGTAAAATAATATTGGAGGAACGACTGTTAGAGATCACGGGGTGCAGTGGTTCAGGATTGGATCTGTGTTTCTAATATTGACGACTCGAGAAGGATGATCTTCAGAAAGGTTTAAAGTTAGTAGCGGTTCGTGGGTTCAAGTTCTAGAAGATGGATTTTATTTAAGGCAACAGCTGAGTAGCAAAGGATGAGGAATGACATATGGGGAGTGTCAGACGGTTGTTAAAATTTCTAGAAGGACAAGTATAAGAAGCAAAGGTCGAGTAGTCGATTAAAGGGTGAGTTCCTCCAAAGTGGGAGAGTGGCAGAGTTGCATATGGGCTTTGTGGTAAGATGACTACTCACCTTAAAGAGAGTTTGGAATGATTTGGGAATTTTAGTGATTGGTGATTGGGGTCTACGGGTTTAATTTGAAGTACGGACTATTATGCAGTAGGAGATTTGATATAATGGAAATGCGCTGCTTGAAATGGAGAAGGATACAACATAACTTTGAATTGGACGGATGTTTCCACATATTTAATTGATGCCCACGAGGGGTGAATGGACTTGGGCAGCTAGAGAGTGAGCTCGAACTCAGGATAGGTTAGTGATGTCGTAGTGATTGTACCCCGTGCAGCAGCGTTGGAAGATGTCGGCACGTAAATTCCACATATGGGTTATCTCCAGTGAGCAGATCGACGGTCACATGGTTGGCGAAGCTTCTGCGAAGAATTCTATTGGTTATACAACAAAGAGATAGGTCGTGTGAATGTGATTAATGATTCAGAGTATAAAAAGGGGTTTTACAGAAAGATTCCGAGAATTTGGGCGGTTGATTGCGCAAGGTTATGTCAATAAGGGATAAGGAATCCTGGTGAATTCCAGAGTTGTGTAATAGTGGCTTCAAGATAAATGGGAGAGTCCCACTGCCTATGATTGGGTTGCATGGTTAACTACTTGCGAGGTTTTTGGTTATTAATATATTGATGAGTTATTTCAGCTATGGGAAAAGAACATAAGTGGTAATTTGAGCAAAGGGATTGTCAAAGGTGTGCTATGGTTGACTTTATTGGCTCATGTTCATATTTGGGGAAGGATTTAGGATTTGTGCCTTGTATAGATGCAGGTTTCACGGGAAGTGATTCTGCCGGGTGCTTCGTCAAGAGGGTATTCATGTGCTAGAAGATTCATGGAGTTGATTATATTTGGGGCCAAGTCAGAGCGGGTGGCTCTCAACAACGGTCCTAGTGGATTCAGAGGGTAAAGTGTGGTGCCTAATGATTTTATGCCTATAGGTACGGTTAAGAATCAAGCTTTTGTAGCAGCTTGTAAGAAGAGGCCCAGAATGTTCTATGATGTTCTGAGTTGCAGTGTAGCATTTGGGAGGAAAATGAGAAAAGAATTCGGATTCTTAGAGGGATTATCAGAATGGGCAGTGCGCCTAAGGGAGGTATGAAACGGTTCGTGGGATTTGAGATAGCATGGTCTCGTGATTCAGGGTCACTCGGTATGAGTACAGATGGAGTGTGCTATGTGTTGAATGGTGTTATTATAATTTCAAAGGCAATCAAGGGTAAATTGGACGAAGATAGATTGGTTAGCCATAGTTGAATTGGCATATTGGTGGTAAAGATCAGTTCCTTCAGTGTGATCAAGTTATGCATGTGATTTGTGACGGTACTTGTGAGGCTTATCAGCCGCCGTGATTGATTTTATTTGGCAGTATTCTAGTGTTATGGCCTATTATGTGTAGGCGGATACCGGAAGGTCTATGGTAGCTTAGACCACTACTTGAAGATTGCATATTCTCCGGTTATGAGAATTCACCTGTGTGTTGCGATGGTTCTCCTGAAATAAGTTAAGTGAAAAGTTTTTATATGATGCACTGTTAATCTATTAGTGGTTCGTATATTAGCATGTTAGGTGCAGTGAGTGGTATGGAATTTGAAGTGAGGGTCAAGGTTTCAGTTCGGTGTTGACAAGGATGTCACGGGCTTGGACAAGTAGGAAATGAGTTTCGATGTTTAAAGTAAGTTGGTATTGTCTTTAGCATCAACTGAGATAAGTGTTGTGTGAAAAAGGCTTTGCACCCTGGTTAAGGATTCTTGATCACTTTTCAGCGTTAGTATGACCAGTGGTTTGGATGCACATACCTGTTATCTGTTATGGAAGGTTGTGGGAGTGTGCCCCACGGGAAGGTTATATAAGTATGGTATGTAGTCACTTGATTGATTGAAGAGTTAAACAAAGTATGAAGATTGTGTTGATGTCGTTAAATTGAGAATTGATGCCTGGAGGGCACTCAGTTTATTAGGTTGTCGATTGTGGAGGATTACTCCGGTTATGATGATTGTTCTTGTGTGTTATGAAAAAAGGAGGTATTATGGACCTTTGAAAGGTTATTAGCTTAGTTCAGTGCGATCACAATTAGCTTGAGGTCTGTGGATGGATTTAAATGTGAATATGGGCTCTATATCAGGCCAGATGTGTTCATTTCAGCAATGCGCTCCTTATGGAAGAGTAGTCGAGGTGTTATTTCATCGTCAACTATTTCATGTAATGATATATTACGCTGTTTGAATTGTGAGACGGCTTGGTGAATTTCTTATGTGTTGAGGTTCCGCGTAGAGATGATGTTATATGAGTAGAATGGCTCTTGAGATTCAGGTCGTATATCGCACCTCAGTTGTACTTTAGTTTGTAGCTTATAACGCTATATGTCTCCCCAGGGATGGTATTGTTCACTTAGCGTGCTTGTGACCGACATTCGGTATTTTGTTGTAATGAGCAATCTGGCTTGGTGTGTATCTCCTTATGTGAATTTTATTGGTGGATAGGGTGGCACGCCGCCATGGGTATATTGTTTGGATCGGGTTATGTGCCGCAACAGTGTGATGTTGAGTACAGATTCCTATATCTATTTTTATGTGTTTTGTTTCCTATCTTTCTGAGAAAAACTCATATTAGTTGTGTGCCCGCGTTGCATGTATGATTCGCGAGCGGGGTGTTTGTTAAATTATGTTGACCACGTCGCATGTATGATTCGTGAGCGGGGTAATTGGATTTCCTTTTCAGAGTTCATTTTCCTTTTGTATCGTGTTCGAGTTGGTAGCCCATTGGCTCATTGTGGCATCATATAAGACTTTTGGTCACGTCTGGGTGGCTTATTGCCTGAGTAGTTCATACTGGGTGAGACGAGATCATTGGATTTAGGATCAGTGTAATCTGATTATATGAAGTATATTAAGGAGCTAAGACCATTATTTGGTTCAAAATGAGGTGATAGTTCTTGTCAGGAGTATAAACCCAATGATTCGTTGATTCAGCAATTGGTTATGAATTTCTACACATCTTTCTGTTGCGGCGGTATTGTAAGAGTTAGATCAAGACCTATGTATGTCAAGAGGTGCAATGGGAGCATCAGATTCATGGAATTTTGACTAATTTGATCAGAGAATGTTATTGTGGCCCTATGAGTAAAGTGGTGCAAGGTGTGAATTCAGCAAAGGTATGCAGTCATGTTTTGGTGCTGCGTGTAGTGATTGATATAGGGATCGTATGTTGGAAATAGTCCTGGCAGAGAATTCCGGATGTTGGAATTGGGCTCTAAGCTTATTTGCTTGAATAAAAGAGAACATCTTCAGATTCACTCGGGCTAATGTGCTCAACCGAGTTGTGGTAGCATGGGTAGGTGCACGAGGTATTAAGCAGTGATTTTGGACAGCTCTATCGCAGTTCTTAGCACGTTCGAGGACGAACGTATGTTTAAGTGGGAGAGAATGTAACTACCCGACTAGTCGTTTTGAGCTCTAGCACGTCGTTCAGTAGTTTGAGGCCATGAGCAGCTTCACTTCAGGTATCATGACTTGTACGCATGGTCGAAATTGAATTCTGGGGAATTCGGAGTTGATTTAGAAAGAGAATTCTCATTTCAGAAGCTTTAAGTTGGAAGAATTAACTAAGATTGAATTTTTGTGTAAACGACCTCGGATTCGGGATTCGAAGGTTCCAGCAGGTTCGTATGATGATTTCGGACATAGGCGTATGTCCGAATCGGGTTTTGGAAGACTCGGGAGCGTTTTGGCACCTATTGTGGAAGTTAGCATTTTTGGAAGAGTTTCATAAGTTTGAGTTGAGGTGCATTTCAGTGTTATCAATGTCCGTTTGGGATTCCGAGTCTGGAATAGCTCTGTATGGTGATTCTGGTGTTGGGAGCGCGATCGGAAGTGAATTCGGAGGTCCATGAGTCATTTTGGAGCCATTTAGCTAAAGATAGAAGTTGGAAGGTTTTTGAGAAGTTTGACCAGAAGTGGACTTTATGATATCAGGGTCGGAATTTGATTCCAGAAATTGGAATAGGTCTGTAACGTCAAATATGACTTATGTGCAAAATTTGAGGTCAATCGAATGTGATTTGATAGGTTCTGGCATCGAATGTTGAAGTTTGAAATTCTAAAGTTCATTAAACTTGGAATGGAGGTCGATTCATGATTTTAGCGTTGTTGGATGTGATTTAAGGCCTCGAGCAAGTCCGTAATGTGTTTCGGGACTGGTTGGGGTCCCGAGGGCCTCGAGTGGATTTCAAGTGGTTAACGAATCAAAGTTGGAAGTTAAAGAAAAAACGATCAGCTGCCTTTTGGTGTAACCTGCGAGGCTTGGGCTGCAGGTGTGGAGCCGCAGAAGCGGCCTAGGAGGCGCAGAAGCGGAACATGACCACCCAGGTGAAGGGCCACAGGTGTGGGGCATTGACCGCATCTGCAAAGACCATAAAAGCGGTTATTCGCGCAAGTGCGATGGGGCCTCCGCAGAAGCAGCGAGGAGTCAACAGGTGCGGAAAGGGTGGAGGCAGTGTATTCTTTTTTAAAATTGCGAGACGGTCATTTTTCTCCCATTTTCATTCTGTGTGGGCGATTTTAGTGAGCTTCAAGTGGGGTTTTTCATCATCAACGATAAGGTAAGCTAACCCCACCTATCTTGAGTTAAATATATTGATTATGTATGGATTTTAGCATGTAAATTGGTAGAAATTTGGGGGTTAGAGGAAAACCTAGAAAATTTGTATTCTTGGATTTTGACCACGATTTTGGGTATGAAATTAAGAGAAAATCATATATTTGAGTTCGTGAGTTCATGGGTAAACTTTATCTTCAAAATATTTCGAAATCCGGGCACATGGGGCCGAGAGCAATTTTGTTAACTTTTTGATTGGGGTTAGGAATTGTTATAAATTGGATTGTAATGAGTAATTGAACATATATTAATGGATTTTCATAATTATTGGCTAGTTTTGGAGCGTTTAGCATCGATTCGAGTCTTCTGAAGGGCGTGGAATGCCGGTTATGGATCTTCGGAGCGAGGTGAGTCTCCTTTCTAACCTTGTAAGAGGAAATTGTCCCCATAGGTGAAATAATTGGTTATGTGCTCCTATTTTTGGGGGCTACGTACGCACGAGGTGATGAGAGTCTGTGCGTAGCCACTATTATGTTTAAGTCCAGGTAGTCTAGAACCCAAAAGCATGCTATACTTGGAATATTTGTAATCTTATTGACAGTTGAATTGCTTAAATCCGATCGAATTGGTAAATAAATTTCTAAGAGGGCTAAACTTGATTTTTCTTAAATCAGTAAAAGAGAAATGGCTTTTATTTGGATAAACATTTCCTGATAAATTCTTAATTGGCTGTTAGAATGTGTGTATCTATGTGTGCCCGCGTCGTATGTATGATTCGCGAGTGGGCTGTTTGTTTATTTATGTTGACCGTGTTGCATGTATGATTCGCGAGTGGGGTAACAGATGCATCTATGATTCACACTGTTCGACCCTCGGCAGTGCACATTTTATATTTATGTTGGATCGGGCCGTACGACCTCGGCATGATATGCGCATGCTTGTACTGTTTGCCTGAGGTTTATAAATGTTGATATTTGCCTTTCCTGGCCGGAGATAAGTTGATAAGGATGATGAAAAGTAAATCTTGGAAATCCATTATTATTTGAGAAGTTGTTTACCTGCGTTCCGACTTTTTGAGTTAATTTTTTGCTTTATGAAATCCATGAATTCCTCACATTTTTACTATATTATTATTGGACCATTAGTAAGTGTCGAAGTTGACCTCTCGTCTCTTTTTCTTCGAGATTAGACGGGATACTCACTGGGTACACATTGTTTTCGTACTCATATTACACTTGCTGTGCATTTTTGTTGCACAGGTTCATATGTGGCTTGTGGCTTAGTGGCATAGCGGCATGGTTGATACGAAGACTTAGGTGAGCTGCATTTATCGAGACGACCCGCAGCTAGCAGAGTCCTCTTTAGTGTATTTTACTGTGTTTTTCATTTCTGTCCACTTTGTATTCCGGACAGTTACTGTATTTTATATCATTCCCTAGTAAATGCTCATGCACTTGTGACACCAGGTTCTGGGATGTTATGAGGTATCTTGTATTAACTTCTTAACATTCATATTTGATTCTAAACAGTTATCTTTTACTGGTAAAATTGAAGGAAAATCATAGTTTTCAAAATTATTAAAACGAGAATTTAATCAAGTATTTTGGTTGGCTTGCCTGACAGTGGTGTCCGGCGCCATCACGACCCTTAGTAGAATTTGGTTCGTGACACCAGATACCAAGAAAAACTAGTAGATGCCTAAGTCCAAAAATCGCTCTGTAGCTTATCTAAAACTCACCTGAGCCCCTCGAGCTCCAAACCAAACATGAATTCAAGTGTAATAATATCATAAGAACTTACTCGCACGATCAAAATACTAAATAACACCTAGAACTACGAATTGGGCACCAAACTATATGAAACTTTCAAAGAAACTTAATAACTTTCAAATTCACAATCGGACGTCTGAATCACGTCTAATCAACTCCGATTTGTATCAAATTTTGTAGACAAGTCATAAATAGTGAAATAAAAGTCCAAATCCATAACCGAAATCCGAACCCGCTAGCAACAAAGTCAATCTATGGTCAAACTTAGGAATCCTTTAAACATTCAAATTACTGGTTTTTAACAAATCACATTAAATCAAGTTAGGACTTTCAGATTCAATTCCGAGCATATGCCCCAGTCCCAAATCACGATACGAACCTACATGGACCGTCAAAACACTGATCCAAGTACATTTACACAAAATATTGACCGTAGTCAACTCAAATCATTTTTAAGGTTAAAATTCATATTTTCTTTAATTTTCACATAAAAATTTTCCTGGAAAAAGACACGGACTGCGCACACAAATTGAAGAATGCTAAACATAGCTATTTGAGGTCTCGAAACACAGAAATGAAGGTTAAAACTCAAATTACCTATCAGGTCATGATATTCTCCACCTCTAAAATAAATGTTTGTCCTCGAAATAATATTTTCAATCGTTTGCAACAACATTCAATCCAAATAAATAATATATTTTAAAATCCAGATTCTGACCGCCTGTCTTTCGGCCTTAGCGTTACAAATAACCAGTACTGTGACCGATCTGTGTTCAAAACAACTGATGACGTTAGCGACGACTCGTGAGCCCCCTAACGCCGAACAAAAGGTACTAGTGCTATAACAACTAGTGGTGTTACGGAAAAACTACCCGATGAGTGGTAATAAGGACAACATAAGTAGGCCGCCTCGTCTTGGGATTACGTAATAACTTAAGTGGGAAAAATGCATACTTCTTTTCTCGCTGGAATACAGATAAAATGAATAGATTTGTAGATGATCCTTCTAGAAGAGGGAGGGCCAAATTATATAAAGAAATGAGACTTATTTCAAAGTGGTTCAGGTAGCCCAGCTGGACTGAAAATCGAGTTTAAAGCTTCGAATGGTGGAGAGTCAAACACCTTAAAAATTTATTGGTGACAATTTTAATTCGAACACCAATTTTACAACATGAAAGGAAATTGCTATGTTAAAACCGTATAATAAAACGATTGAAATATATTGATAAATTACCAGGGAGTAACAATTTTGAGAAAATGGATTTCATGAATTGTACGGGATTAGAAACCATATGATGAATCACGTTGGGATGCTATAAAATACGGTTATTGAAGTATAGTATCACCCCTATGGGATCTAGAAAATCAATTCAGCTGTTCCCCGATGAGACATGAGCCCTAGGGATAATGTATTACGTAAGAGGTTTCAAGTTATTAGTGGTACATTATAGATCAACATTAAGGTGAATCAACAATAGATGGATAAAAGTTCCAAAGTATGAAAGGAGATTAGACCGTCATTATTAAGATAAACAGTAATGAGGAAGCATTAAAGGACTTAAATTTATACATATAGGATAAGTAGCGAGATAGTAACCTGGAGTTAGGTAGCAGACCTCGGTAATAATAAACTGAAGTAAGAGTTATGGCATAGTATGACCTACCTAGTTGTAGTAAATCCATAGGCATAGATAACCGAGGCTATGAAACAAGATAGATCAATAGTCGTAAGTTCGAAAAAGTACTGAGCAAAGAACATCAGTACACCTATAGATGCCTAGAGGGACAACTTGTCAAGTTCTGTATATCTTCCCAAAGTGAGGCCTAGAGATTGGCTAAAAGCTGGAGGAAAAAGAAGAGAAAAGTTGCATAGGCACATATACAAGGAAAAAGTCATACAAGCTGCATGACAGAAGGTAGCAACAGTTATGAGATTGGATTCGAACAACAAGTCGTGGTGTGAGAAAGAGGCCTAAAGGAGGGAATGCTCTAGCCTTGGGATTTATTCACAGAATAATTGCCTAGATGGCAAGGAAAGTATTAAAATATTCGTAAGAGCTATGGGTTATGAGAATGATAAGCGCATCAATCAACATTCAAGGAAGAATGTTCCAACGGAGGGAATGATGTTACACCCCATATCTTCATACGTGAGAGTATTTGTAAGTCAATTGATGCAAGCTCAAAAATGAGATCATCTTTGAAAGTACATAGAGTAATTTAATCATGTTACCTTGGAGGTTACAAATATTTGAGATCATGAATAACAAGTACCATCAAGAGTGTTGAAAGGCTTAGAAACTAAACGAAATGAAGAAAATATGTTTTGTCGAAAGTCGATAAGTTTAGAATGTTATAACATGCACTTTGGGGTGATACTAGGGTTCTTAATATGATAATGATTTTATGTTATGAGTTATTTTAGTCTTATGATAGTCGTGTATTATATTTTTAAGTCAAGAAAGTCGTGGAACAAAAGTTAGCAAAGGTCATTACATGTTACATTCATAAATATGCTGAAAATTAGGTCAAATGTAGCAGAGCATTTCTCCCAATATACTTGGAATTATGGGATGATCAACACATCAAATTGAATATATATGAGTCTAGTTTTTAACTCATTAAATCTTTTTTCGATATGACATTGGAGTAGAGATATAGTTGTAGTTTCGCGAGACTGCGCAGACTACATAAGTGACAAGTAGGTGTGGCACTGAAGCTTTTTGAGCAATACATTTCGTGTGTTATATAAGGTCTTCTATGAACATATTATATACCAAATTGAAGGTCTTGGAATTTAGTTTCCAATTCTCTTAATCATTCGTTCATATGACATCCGATAAAAATATATAAGCGTCTGAAGAAGAGCCAATAATAGGGTGCCAAACTAGCACCTCTTTGACTTTTCAAAAATGGATATATATGGGCCTTATGTCATTTCTTTCTTCACTTTTCCACATACCACGACCATAATAAGACCTATAAAATTACCCTTAAGCTTTCTATTAGGATTTCAAAGAAGATTAACATCCTGGATATGAAATTGAGAAGCAATAATATCAGAATGATCACTACGACGTAAGTATCATTATAACGCCTCTCTTTTTCATTGTAGTTTGAGTTTTGGAAGGTACTTCATAGTTAAGAAAATGTCTAAATTCTGTATTTAAGTGTTTAAATATAAAAAAAAGTTTGATAAATTGGTTTCCTAATAGTTAGAACTCACGAGACGGTGATCGGAAGCCGCGAGTTTGATTTTTTCACTTTTAGTGGACTGTTTTGTAGTCCACTCATGTTGGCCTATTGTGCTGCAGATTTATGGAGTTTGGAAGGATAAAAAGGCATGTAAAAATTCCACATATGATAGAGTAGTTGGTTGGTCGCTCGTCGTTGCAGTTTCAGGCTAATTGATAACTTGTTGATTGGGTGTGTTATGGTATATTTGGTATTTTTGTTATATTGAAGGTCCCGAATTGTAATTAGGTTGGATTTGAGTTTCTGATTGTATTGTGTTTGTATCTCTCCTATATTAGGCTTGAGGGAGCAGTAAAATCAAGGGAAATGCTGCCCGTTTTATTTTAGAATCGAGTTATCATTTGAGATACGTGATATACTAGTGCCATCTAAGTTGTACATGTATTTCCTTATTATAGGGTTGGTGCGCTAGTTTTCATAATCTTGGTGTTGAGTTGCATGGACGACTTGAGATATGTTGAGGCTATCCCTTCTTTCGTTTGGCATGATCCATATGATACAACAAAACAAGCAAGCATGTAACTTTCACAAATGATTCTATTCTTAGAAGTACTAGGTTTGCCTATGTTCTTGATTCCTCATGTGTCTTACTATCATAACATCTGTTCATGGGTCTCATGACATTCCGAGAGATCTTATTGACTTACTTCATTATGCATTGCATTCATTTATACATGCATATTGACCCATGACCAGATAGCGTTATATACACGTATATCTATGTATATATATATATGGGATATGGAAAAAGGTTATGACGTTATATATGCACCACCACCTGATCAGCTGGTATACATTGATGATTTTGCCCACAGAGGCCGAGATGATATGATGAGATTCCCTCAAAGGCTTGATGATTTTATGTACGCATATACTTATCCATGATATGACATTTATATGCATATGCATGACATTATAAATGTTTCATGATTCACAGAGCTATTCAGATTTACAGGTTGAGTCCTTACTCCATGTTTCTTTAATGTCTATTATATACTGTTTTTCATGTCTTACCTACTCGGTACTTTATTTGTATTGACGTTCCTTTTCCTTGGATATGCTGTGTTTCATGCCCGCAAGTTCTGATAGACAGGTTGACAGTCCTCCTAGTAGGCTATCAACTCAGCGGAAGGTGTTGGTGCACTCCACTTGCTCCGGAGTTGCCTATTTGGTCAGTATGATTTGGACATTTATTGATTGGTATGATGGGGCCTTGTCCCGACCTTTATGATGTTTATGTACTCTTAGAGGCTTGTAGACAAATGTCTTGTATATGGATACTTTTATGGACTTGTCGGCCTATGTTTTGAGTGTACAAATGATCATGTCAGTTTTATACGCCCGTATCTCACATGCATAAGTTTGTATATCATGAAGGAAAATAGCAAAAAATAAAAAAATATTAGAAAAAAGAGAAATAAAAATCTCTCTCTCTCTCTCTCTATATATATATATATAAAGCTAGGAAATAGAAAAAGTGATGTGGCACTCTCTAATGCTAGGATTCCTATTTATCTATTCTCTCATTTTTTGGCCTTTTTTCTCTTAGTTTTCCCATGGGAAAAAATGCAGAAATTTAGATATAACTTATTTACATCATCCTTAAATGTTCCAATTAATTTCTTTCCTTATTATATTGGCCACACCAAAAGATTGTAACGTAGGAGTTACAAAATATTGCTTTTAATTCAGAAACTCTATTATCACTCTATATATTATTCTCTGTGAAATTGTGAGTGCCAGTTTACCATTAGTTGATAGATAGAGGTGGAATTTAGGAGGGTTCACAGGCGGTCACAGGCAGCAGCGAAGGTGGAGAAGAGCTTTCACATGGTGAGATATATAGTCACGGCGGCAACATGCAGCTTACAGGGTAGGGATTTCAGTTAGGTTTTTCCTTGTAGAGCATAAAATGTGTGAGAATTTTCTCCACACATGTAACACATTTGTTTTCTCTTTAAATTAACTGTTGACTCTTTCCCGAGAGAGGACTTTACCTCAAGAACTTTGTTATTTAAGTTCTACAAAAAGGTATGTGACGCTTTCACTTTGATTTATTTTTGTGATGTCTTTTCACATGTTTTTTTGCCTTATACATTTGATTTTTAATTATTTTCTGGGAATATCCCACAATATATATTTATTTTTAATTTTTTTTATTTCTTCTGCATTTAGTAAATTTATAGAAAATAAAGTTTATCCGCGCGAAGCGCGGGCAAATTCACTAGTATCCCAAATAAGTCTCAACTTACCAACCTATAGCCATTAGTCATAAACTTACCAAAACTAGCCAAGCACATATAAAAATTGAAAAACCAAATAAATAAGATTCTTTCTCTCAAAGAATCACATGCAAAAATCTCCTTCCATATTCTTAAGTGTGATTAGCAACATTAGATGCAAGACGGAAAAGAAATTCCATGGATGAGGTGGCAAATAAGGTGATGAAATACAAAAAAATAAATACAATATTTCAAAAATCTAAGCAAAAAGGGAACTTTTTTAATGGATATAGTTGATATTCATTGAAAATATATAAATAAGTCAATATACAAAATTTAAGAAAGATTAGAAGTGATTTGGACTAATTTTGTATAAAAAATCGTAATTAAATCGAGTTCAAATTTTTTTTTTGCGACACATGTATCAAACATGCATCACACATGTATCTCACACACAGGTATACATGTGATACACAATTGATACAAATATGATACATAGTGTGATACACATCATTGTTTTTTCATGTTCAGTTTTTACTTAGAATTTTCAATTCAAACCACCTCAAAATTTTACCAAATCATCCCAAAACTAAGATTCATGCTCCATAAAATGTACCCAATCTATTCTAATAACATCCACTCAAAATAAAGGAAAATTTTGACCTTTTTTTGTTACAAATAGCTAGTTGGCTAATATTCGTAATAATTCGCTAATATTAGTAATATTTTAAGAATTGGTCAATTTTTGTAATAAACTACTTATAAATGGACATAGCCGGTAGTTTCCCATTTTTATTCTGGTTATCTCATAACGACCCTTCTGGACCATTTATCCACGACGGTATGATAAGAAAAAAATATGTTACGTTGGTACTCGGTTGGATAAGACATCGAGTATCCATCGTAGCCCATCGGTTTGGGTTGTAACAAAAAAGGATAAAATAGACGAGAAAGAGAGAAAACTAAGAAATCGAAGGAAGAAATATAGGGTTGGGGAAACAACAGAGAGAGAGAGAAAAGAGGAAATAAATGATATTATCTATTCAATTCTTAATATAAAAGGGATAATCATTATAGTAATATGTATATAATTGATAAATTATATATCTAGTTGTAATTAAGTTAAAACCTAAACAGTAAGGGTAAATAAGTTTCTAATGTAGTACATACAAATAAAAATCTCCTTAACAATGTAACAATCCGACCAGTCATTTTGAGCTTTTGCACTTTTTTCGCCAGTTCTCGGGTATGACTTGCGCCGTGTGATACATTATGACTTATGTAAATCGTTGGTTTTGGTTTTCAGGGAAATCGGAATTTAATTTGGAAGAACAGTTCTTAGTTTGTAGCTTGAAATTTGAAGGGTTTGACCAAGATTTGACTTGTTTGTATATGATCTCGGATTGGAATTTTTATGATTTGGTTAGCTCTGTTAGGCAATTTGGGACTTAGGAGCGTGATCAGAATGCATTTTGGAGGTCCGTGGAAGGCTTAGGCTTGAATTGGCGAAATTGAGATTTCGGCGTTTTCTGGTTGATAGGTGAGATTTTGATATAGAGGTTGGAATGAAATTTCGAGAGTTGCAGTAGCTTTGTGATGTCATTTGGGATGTGTGTGTAAAATTTCAGGTCATTCGGATGTGGTTTGGTTGGGTTTTTGATCAAAAGCGTATTTCGGAAGATTTTGGAAACTTAGGCTTGAATCCGATGTGATTTGGTAGATTTGATGTCGTTTGAGGTGTTTAGATGATTGGAACAAGTTTGAATAAGGTATTGGGTAATATTTGTGCTTTTGGTTGAGGTCCCGAGGGCCTCGGGGTGGTTTCGGATGGTTAACGGAGTAATTGGAATTGTGTTACAGCTTCAGATTTGTTGCTTCTAGTATTTTCGCATCTGCGGTTTGTGGACCGCATATGCGGTGACGCAGTTGAGGGTGATTTATCACATAAGCAAAAAAGGGTTAGATGGGCAGAGACCGCAGAAGCGGTATGGTGACCGCATCTGCGATGTCGCAGATGTGGGAGATTAGTCGTCGAAGCGGCTTTGGTCCCATAAGTGATTCCGCAGAAGCGGAGGTTTAGACCGCAAATGCAGTACCACAGAAGCGGATCTTTGACCGCAGATGCAGAAAGGGCTGGACAGAGCTTATATGATATTTCATTCGCGAGTTTGGGTTATTCCACCATTTTTGACTTCAACCTTGGAACTTTTGGGGCGAATCTGAAGAGAGAATAGACTTCGTTAAGGTAAGGAATTTCGGACCTAAAACACATTTCTATAGTATTATTTCATGAATTTAGACTGAAATTAAAGGAATTTAAGGGCTAAAAATGGAGGATGAGGGCTTGAGTTTAAGAGGCCTTAGATTGAGGATTTAAGGGGTCATTTGAACTTCGATTTTCATATTCTTGATATGCATAGACTCGTGGGGAGATAAAGAATCTATTGATGTGAAAATTTCTGAGTTTCAAGAAGTGGGCCTAAGGCTCGGGTTTTGCTAATTTCAGGATTTTTGGTATTTTTCGATTGTTTTCGCTTGGGCTTGTTCCCTTGGCATATTGTGACGTATTCATTCTGATTTTGGATAGATTCGACGCACGTGGAGGCCGATTTGAGGGGCAAAGGCGTCGTGAGCTAGATATTTAGCCGGTTCAAGGTGAGTAATGATTGTAAATGATGCTCTGAGGGTTTGAAACCCTGGATTGAACATCATAGTGTTATATTGAGGTGAGACACACGCTTGATGACGAGCGTGGGGTCATGCACTATTGGGGATTGTGACTTGGTCCATCCCGATTGATGATTTTACCTCGTATTTGACTGAAACGTATTTGTTATCATCATGATTTGGGCTAATTGCCATACATGGGCTTCGTGCCAACTATTTGAACCCTTCAGGGATTTTTATTACTATTTCCTCATTGTTTCGACTTATTATTTGAACTCAGTCATGTTATTTTCCACTGTTTTACTACTCAGCCATTTTTGCTCTGTTTTGAGACTTAAATGTTATTTTGGGCTGAGAAATACTGTTTTACTAATGCCCTAGGGGCTTGTGAGTATTTTTTACTGAGTAAGGCCGAGGGCCTAGTTGTGAGGAAACACTGATACTGATTTGAGGCCTAGGGCCTGAGATATGTACTCTACGAGGTGGCTTGTTGATATTGTTTATGAGGCCGAGGGCCTAAGATATATACGCCACGAGGTGGCTTGACTGATATGAGGCTGATGGCCTAGTTTTGATGCCACGAGATGGCTTGATAGTGTGCTTGGGCCGTAAGGGGCCCCTCGCGGAGTCTGTACACCCCCAGCGAGCACGAGTACCCATTGTGATGTGAAATATAGCCCGAGGGCTGATATTGTACCATGTGATAGCCCAAGGGGCTGGTATTATTCTATGTGATTGCCCGAGGGGCTGTTATTATTCTGAGATATTGCCCGAGGGGTGGAGTTGTTGACATTGTGCCCGAGGGGCGAACCTTTATGTGTTTACCTTTCATATTTACTTGTCATTTTACCTGTTAAACTATGGTATTTGTGCCTGAGGGGCGGATTTTCTGTGCTTATATGCACAAACAGTTTTGCATTCATTTGTGTAATTGTTGAAAAAGTCATTTTCAAAGAAGTTTAAACTGAGCTAAGATATTTTAAGAGATTTTTACAGTCTCACTATTTTCCTTACTGGTTTTGGACTGCTTCTATACAGCATCTTGATATGCTTTACGTGATTTCTTGCATTCAGTCTTTATTTACATTTGTTACTCACTGAGTTGGAGTACTCACTTTACTCTCTGCACCTTGCATGCAGATTTAGGTATTTGTACACCCGGTAGTGGGTTTTGGCTGATCGGAGGCAGGGTCATCGGAGTTTAGCAAGGTAGCTGCCGGAGTTCGCAGCATTGCTCTTCTCTCTCTTCATTTCATTAGTCCGTATTTGTACACTTCAGACCTTCAGTTGTATTTATACCCTAGTAGATGCTCGTGACTTGTGACACCCTAGTTAGGGCTATGTCGGGTTGTATTTCCGCTACTTATTATCATTAAATCTTGTTTAGACTGCTTTTATATTGTTTAACTATTTTAAAAGCGAATAGGGTTTGATTGGCTGGCCTTGTCTTCACGAGAGGGGCCATCACGATCGGGTCCGGGGTTAGGGTCATGACAAGTTGACATCAGATCTAGGTTACATAGGTCTCACGAGTCATGAGCAGGTTTAGTAGAGTCTCACGGATCAGTACGGAGACGTCTGTATTTATCCTCGAGAGGCTCCAGAACCTTTAGGATAACTTCACATTCTTGAATTCTTATCGTGCGTCCTTGATTCAGCTTGAAATATAACTCTTGATATTCCCTCTACGTGTTCGTATGTGCGCATGAGCGCTCAGTATCAGATGTGCCTTGATGGCTTGTGGTTTCCTGATCGAGGGGCGAGATGTGATCTCTATGAGTTGATGTTGGGCCAGTCTGGAGGACTTGAGGCCGGATCTTTGCCTATGGCTTGAGCACTGAGGTGCTGATTGTGTGAGCAAGTGTTTTGAATTTATTATGTTCGGTATTGTCTCTATTAGTGGAAGTGACGACTGGATAACTATGTGATGAGTATGTTGGTACTGCGAGATGTATCCATATGATTGGGAAGCGACAAGAAAGGTCTGCTGGAGGATAGAAGAACTATTAGGTGCTTGAATTCCATCTTGATTCGAGGTATAGCCCCGAGTTATGGGCGTGTGAAGAATCTTTACATGTTCCCCAGTTGTGAGTGAAGTAAATTTCATGTTGCGGTATGAGTTCAGACTCAGGGAGACTAAATGACTGCGTAAAGTTCATGACGGTGGAAGACATGCGGAAGGGTTAGTTCGAGGCGAAGCAGGTGGGTCATCTCCTGCGAAGTGTTCAGAGGTTGTGCGATCCTTATGTGTCTATTAGAAGATCTCATTTGCTAGTGAAAGATAAGTGTTGCAATTTAAATTGGGTTGCTTAAGAGAGTGGGTGTAACTGTTGCGAGAGTGAATGTGAGATTTGTAGAACAGTTAAAATTCTTGATGATCTGTGTTTTTACAAGCGTATAAAGGATTTGAGTTTAACCTCACTATGGTATTATGGCATCAATAGAGTATAAGCGTTATGCGTTATTGAGTGTATTTTGATCTATGGCTTCGAGCCAAGTGGGGGAGTCTGCTGATGAGTAGTTGATTGCACAACTAGGTGCTATGTCGGCTCTAGTTTGAGGCGTTCGGGTGAATCAGTTATGCCCCGCAGAGATTGAGATCGAGGATGGCTCGAGTAAAGGGAAATTTTGACATAGGTTATATTATGCTTCATAGGGTATAGGAATCCCAGAATGTCTAGAGTCGTTGTTAGTAAAGGATGATTGGTGCATAGAGCAGGAAGTGGCTCGGTTGTATTGGGATGAGGTTGCATTCTGCAGTGTCTGAAGTGCTAATGAGGCACAGGTTGTTCAGTTCTTTTGATCAGGCTAATTGCGGTTTGAGTAGAGTGGATGACTTGCAAGAATGGTTCTAATGTGTTCAAGATTCTACATGTAACAATGGGGTATTTTAAAGTTGTATATGTGGCTAGAGACTGACTTTTTATTGGAAGATGTCAAGACTTGTGGTATTTTCTATATTAATTATAGGATTCTATGTATTAGTATCACGAAGGTAAAGGTAACGAATTTAGATTCGCAGGAAGTTTACTCAGAGTAAAGTATTTTGAATGTGATGCTTTTGGGAATACTTAAGAGGGTATTTAGCGGCTTATGAGTTCTAGACGGTGTGGCTTTATGCTTGGGTCCTGTGTGGTAAGTCTGGGTTGAGTAATTGTGATGTTATAGCAAGAAGGAGTATCAAGTTGAAGGTAAATCAGAAAGAAACTCGGATAGATAGTATAGCTTGGTAGTGGGTCAGATCGGTATGGTAAGAATATGCTTAGCTCTTTGGATGCTTACGGGGTAATGAGTCTTGACAGGTGTTTCACGGCAATTCTTTTGGGTTTTAGCAACATGCGTAGCTTGGTTGAGTTAGAAGAATTCAGTCCTGATGAGTTAGTGTTATGCAAATGGAATTCGGGGAGTTCTTGGTTGTTCCTACCTTGGTTGGAGATGTATATTTTCCTATTGGCATGAGGAGCATGGGATGTATAGTGGTTCTTTTCTAGATGGGATCAATGGGAAGTTCTTGGCTAGTGGAATGTATAGTTGCTTGCAGTTCGGAAGGGATATTAAGTTCTCATGGTTATCCTAGAATGGTATGGGTTATGCGGTATGTTGTAAATGATTGAGAATTACGTGTGTGAGGTTGCAGTTCGGTTCTGAAAGGAAGGTCATAAAATTCTTAGGTAGCACGGGCAGTTTCAGATGATTAGAGGAATGATCTTCAGATGATTAAGGAAATGGTATTGCTAATTGGAGTGATTTGACGAGGGTATATGTTTCAAAAAAGGCAATGTGATTAAGGTGATGGTACTTTGGTAGTACTGTGGCACTTTCTTGTTAGATTGACTGCTGATATTCGAGTTTACTTGATAGCATAAAGGAATTTTAGAGTATCTTTCGTGGAATGATTAGGTATTTGAGGTGTGGTATGCATTCGGACGGCGGAATTGGGAACATGTGTGTTGATTCATGTGCCATATGGATTTAGAAACGGGAAGTTCTCATATTCAGGCTATGTTGTGGTTGTGAGTTGTGGGTATCAACAATGTTTAGTGACTATCGGGGTTTGGAGACCTGAGCGGATCTTTTGTTGCTTGGTATGTTAGATTTTGGATGTGATATTGGGTTCAGATTGGTTGTCTCCATGTTGTGTCGTTTTGGAATATTGCGCTAAGGCGGCACTGTTGGCTATGCCGGAGATACCACGGATTGAGTGGTGGGGTTCGACGGATTATATCCTAGTGGAGTGGTTTTATATTTTGAAGACCCAACGGACGGCTGGGAAGAATTGTCTTTCTTATGTTGGCTTTTGTGATAGATGTCAGTGTAGAGGCTTTTACCATTGATTCGGTTCCGGTGGTGATGTTCTAGTGGTGAAGGACGTTTCGAATGTGTTTCTTGTGGCCGGGCATGCCGCCAGGCAAGGTTGTTGATTTCGGTATTGATTTGATGTCGGGCACCATGTATCGTATGGCACCGATAGAGTTATAGGGGTAGAAGGAGCAGCTTCAGGACTTCCTTGATAAGGAGTTAGTTGGCAGGCCAATGTAGATCCGCGTTCTAACTTGAGTCGGCTTGGTTGGCACCAAATTGTATTGTTAAGGGATGTGTTGATTCGATTGTTATTGAGCTTATTAGTAATCTGGGGAGGTCTATGAGTTACCTTTCTGTGTTGCGAGGTGTTGTGATTCATTGGTTATAGGCACCTATGGTGCGGTTCTTTTGGGGTTTCATAGTGGAAGTCGAGCGGGAAGAGAAATTGGGTGTTGCTCGGTGAATAGTGTATCAGTTATGTCCTTTCAGGTTTGTGCGGTGTAGGTTATTTTCTTTACCGTGGGTATGATAATTTGCTTTAGTTCCAGACATCAAATTGTGCGTGGTTGTCGATTTCGAGTATAGTGACTTGAGGTGGTTCATGTGGAGCAGTGTTGGATAGGATAGCGCATCGCAGTGAAGTTATATGGAGGTATGACCTTGCGGGTTAGATTCGTGTGTTCTATTTCTATGAAGTGAAACGGGTTCTCAGTATTGTGTTGTGATGGTACTGGTGAACTTGAGGGACAGCTCTTTCATTAGAGTCATTTTCATGATTTGGGTATGTTCGGACCGTTGCTTATTGGTGCGCGTATTATGCAAGTTATGGCTTAGGCCTATATTGATGTGTCATGTCACCAAAGTAGTGCGTTGGATTAGCGGAGATCGTTGAGATCATCAATATATACGAACGGATTTGATTTCAGCATGTTGGAAGGATAATATCGAGGTTCGACTCGAAAATTTGCTATGGTATTTGCCAAAGGAGAAGTGGCTTCATGAAAGGTTGACCTGAGAAATGGTTATGGTTTATTGCATGTTTCATTTATCGTTGGTAGTATATGAAAGTGTTGGAATGAGACTTTAGTTGATAAGAAGTTTTCTACCAGTATTTGGTTGTTGTGGGCAGCTGCTGTGAATAGAAGTTATCGCTACGAGTGTTTGAGTTATGTGGTATATCATATGATTGCACCTGAGATTGCAAGTATGGGTGATTACAGCTTGTTCGGGCTTATTCTGAATATAGATGTGAGATTCTGAACTTGTGAATGGTTTCAGAAGTGGAAATGTGGTTCTAAGGCTTATGGGCTAGATTGGGTTGTGAAATTTCAGTTGCAATGTGTTATCGGACCTAAAGGAGATAGGGTGCGGGTATGTGCATGGTGGGGTTATTCAGCAATTGGTTGGCTTTTGGAACAACTCTGGGCACGTTCGAAGACGAACATAAGTTTAAGCGGGGGAGGATGTAACGACCCGACCGATCGTTTTGAGCTTTTGCACTTTGCTCGCCAGTTCTCGGGCATGACTGGCCCCCTGTGATGATTATGACTTATGTTAATAGTGGGTTTTGGTTTTCAGGGAAATCAGAATTTAATTTGGAAGAATAGTTCTCAGTTTGTAGCTTGAAATTTTTAGGGTTTGACCAAGATTTGACCAAGATTTGACTTGTTTGTATATGATCTCGGATTGGAATTTTTCTGATTTTGTTAGCTCCGTTAGGCAATTTGGGACATAGAAGCGTGATCGAAATGCATTTTAGAGGTCCGTGGAAGGCTTAGGCTTGAATTGGCGAAATTGAGATTTTGGCGTTTTCCGGTTGATAGGTGAGATTTTGATATAGAGGTCGTAATGAAATTCCGAGAGTTGCAGTAGCTTCGTGGTATCATTTGGGATGTGTGTGTAAAATTTCAGGTCATTCGGACGTGGTTTGGTTGGGTTTTTTATCAAAAGTGTATTTCGGAAGATTTTGAAAACTTAGTCTTGAATCTGATGTGATTTGGTAGATTTGATGTCGTTTGAGGTATTTTGATGATTGGAACAAGTTTGAATTAGGTATTGAGTCATGTTTGTGCTTTTGGTTGAGGTCCCGGGGGCCTCGGGGTGGTTTCAGATGGTTAACGGAGAAATTGGAATTATGTTGCAGCTTCAGATTTGATGCTTCTGGTATTTTCACATCTGCGGTTTGTGGACCGCAGATGTTGCGCCGCAGATGCGGGTGATTTATCGCAAAAGCGAAAAAGGGTTAGATGCGCAGAGACCACAGAAGCGGTATGGTGACCGCATCTGCGATGTCGCAGATGCGGAAGATTAGCCGCCGAAGCGGCTTTGGTCCCTTAAGTGATTCCGCAGAAGCAGAGGTTTAGACCGCAAATGCAGTACCGCAAAAGCGGATCTTTGACCGCAGATGCAGAAAGGCATGGACAGAGCTTATATGATATTTCATTCGCGAGTTTGGGTTATTCCACCATTTTTTACTTCGACATTGGAGCTTTTGTGGCGATTTTGAAGAGAGAATCAAGAGACTTCGTTAAGGTAAGGAATTTCGGACCTAAAACACATTTCTATGGTGGTATTTCATGAATTTAGACTGAAATTAAAGGAATTTAAGGGCTAAAAATGGAGGATTAGGGCTTGAGTTTAAGAGCCCTTAGATTGAGAATTTGAGGGGTCATTTGAACTCCGATTTTAGTATTCTTCATATGCATAGACTCGTGGGGAGATAAGGAATCTAATGATGTGAAATTTTTTGAGTTTCGAGAAGTGGGCCCAGGGCTCATGTTTTGCTAATTTCGTGATTTTTGGTATTTTTCGATTGTTTCGCTTGGGCTTTGTTCCCTTGGCATATTGTGACGTATTCTTTCTGATTTTGGATAGATTCCACGCGCGTGGAGGCCAATTTGAGGGGAAAAGGCGTCGAGAGCTAGAGATCTAGCCGGTTCGAGGTGAGTAATGATTGTAAATGATGCTATGAGGGTTTGAAACCCCGGATTGCACATCGTAGTGCTATATTGAGGTGAGACACACGCTTGATAACGAGCGTGGGGTCATGCACTATTGGAGATTGTGACTTGGTCCGTCCCGATTGATGATTTTACCGCGTATTTGACTGAAATTTATTTGCTATCATCATGATTTGGGTTGATTGCCATACTTTGGCTTCGTGCCAACTATTTGAACCTTCGGGGATTTTTATTACTATTTCCTCACTGTTTTCACTTATTATTTGAACTTAGTCATGTTATTTTCCAATGTTTTACTACTCAGCCATTTTTACTCCGTTTTGAGACTTAAATGATATTTTAAATAATGTTTTGGGCTGAGAAATACTGTTTTACTAATGCCCGAGGGGCTTGTGAGTATTTTTGACTAAGTAAGGTCGAGGGCCTAGTTGTGAGCAAACACTGATACTGATTTGAGGCCGAGGGGCTAGTGATGATGCCACGAGGTGGCTTGATATTGCGCTTGGGCCGTAAGGGGCTCCTCCAGGAGTCTGTACACCCCCAGTGAGCGCGGGTACCCATTGTGATGTGTGATAGCCCGAGGGGCTGGTATTATTCTATGTAATTGCCCGAGGGGCTGGTATTGTTCTATGTGATTGCTCGAGGGGCTGGTATTGTTCTATGTGATTGCCCGAGGGGCTGGTATTGTTCTGAGATATTGCCCGAGGGGTGGAGTTGTTGACATTGTGCCCGAGGGGCGAACCTTTATGTGTTTACCTTTCATATTTACTTGTCATTTTACCTGTTAAACTATGGTATTTGTGCCCGAGGGGCGAATTTTCTGTGCTTATATGCACAAACAGTTTTGCATTCATTTGCGTAATTGTTGAAAAAGTCATTTTCAAAGAAGTTTAAACTGAGCTAAGATATTTTAAGAGATTTTTACAGCCTCACTGTTTTCCTTACTGGTTTTGGACTACTTCTATACAATATCTTGATATGCTTTACGTAATTTCTCTTCGGTCTTTATTTACATTTGTTACTCACTCAGTTGGAGTACTCACTTTACTCCCTGCACCTTGCGTGCAAATTCAGGTATTTATACACCCGGTAGCGGGTTTTGGCTGATCGGAGGCAGGGTCATCGGAGTTTAGCAAGGTGGCTACCGGCGTGCGCAGCGTTGCTCTTCTCTCTCTTCATTTCATTAGTCCGTATTTGTACACTTCAGGCCTTCAGTTGTATTTATACCCTAGTAGATGCTCGTGATTTGTGACACCCCGGTTAGGGCTGTGCCGGGTTGTATTTCCGCTATTTATTATCATTAAATCATGTTTAGACTGCTTTTATATTGTTTAACTGTTTTAAAAGCGAATTGGGTTTGATTGGCTGGCCTTGTCTTCACGAGAGGCGGCATCACGATCGAGTTCGGGATTAGGATCGTGACAAACAAACTTCCCGATCTATCTAATCCTCTAATTTCATATTTAACAACCACACAACAAATTGTTATTCAGTTGAGGATGCAATATGAGATTGTTTTTCCCCTAAAAACTTTAAAACTTAATATATCTTGATCTTTTTTTTTTTGAAACATTTAGAATTGTTAAAAATAAGTTTTACATAATTAATCAATTTTTTATTTTTTTTCAAAGAAGTTTAAACTGAGCTAAGATATTTTAAGAGATTTTTACAGCCTCACTGTTTTCCTTACTGGTTTTGGACTGCTTCTATACAACATCTTGATATGCTTTACGTGATTTCTCTTCAGTCTTTATTTACATTTGTTACTCACTGAGTTGGAGTACTCACTTTACTCCCTGCACCTTGCGTGCAGATTCAGGTATTTATACACCCGGTAGTGGGTTTTTTGCTGATCGGAGGCAGGGTCATCGGAGTTTAGCAAGGTAGCTGCCGGCGTTCGCAGCATTGCTCTTCTCTCTCTTCATTTCATTAGTCTGTATTTGTACACTTCAGGCCTTCAGTTGTATTTATACCCTAGTAGATGCTCGTGACTTGTGACACCCCGGTTAAGGCTGTGTCGGGTTGTATTTTCGCTACTTATTATCATTAAATCATGTTTAGACTGCTTTTATATTGTTTAACTGTTTTAAAAGCGAATTGGGTTTGATTGGCTAGCCTTGTCTTCATTAGAGGCGCCATCACGATCGGGTTCGGGATTAGGATCGTGACAAACAAACTTCCCGATCTATCTAATCCTCTAATTTCATATTTAACAACCACACAACAAATTGTTATTCAGTTGAGGGTGCTATATAAGATTGTTTTTCCCCTAAAAACTTTAAAACTTAATATATCTTGATCTTTTTTTTTTTTTGGAACATTTAGAATTGTTATAAATAAGTTTTACATAATTAGTCAATTTTATGCAATGAACTTTTCTTTTCATGTCCTCTTTATATATTCTTTTTCGTTCTCATGCATCTCCTGATGGCGTAATTATCTAAGAATTATTTCATCAATGAATGTTTTGTAATTAGTAATTAAGTTGCAATATTAAATGGTAAAATAGCTTTTCGATAATATTATAGGGATTATGACGAAGGAATTACTTATGTAGGGATTAGTAATACACAAATTAATAATATAGAGATTAAATCTTGTTGGATGTTTGGTTCGTTGCATTAAAATTGGATATACAAAATACCATTTACGATATTTGTCTATTTTAAAATTAAAAAACACTCAGCTTACGATCATATCCTTAAATGCTTGATCTTAATTGGCTTCCAGGGAAAAACAAAGGTAATTTTGTCCTTTTGATGTTCATACTATAAAATGATACACCAATTGGAATATTGAATTTTTACACTATATCAAACTATATTACCCTTCCTACTCAAGTTTTACTATAATTACATTTGATATACCCAATTATAATTTATGTACATTTTAAAGGAATTAATGATATTAATTAGTGACCTAAAATTACTCTAACATATCTTTCACTCCCCCACGTTTCTCTCCACATCCCCCCCCCCCCCCACATATCTTGCACTCACTCACGATTCCACCATTGACAACCATTAAAAAGCTTTGAAGCTTTGAATTCGAATTTGGGTTTTCAAAAACATTATTTGTTTGAATTGTATGTTGTTGCAATGAATTGAGTATTCTCTATATCTCTCAATCCCTAATTTCAGTAATGTAAAGCAAAGGAAAAGAGAGCAACAATTCCACCATTGACAGCTATTAAAAAGCTTTGAAGCTTTAAATTCGAATTTGGGTTTTCAAAAATAATTATTTATTTGGATTTGGTGTTGTTGCAAACAATTGGGAATATAGTTTGGAGTTTATATCTCAATTTTGAGGGGTTTTGGGGAAGATTAGACTTGGTTTTGGCTGAATTTCAGATTGAAACTCGAAGAAGAAGAAGAAAACATGATATATATATTATATTTATGAAATTGTAGTAAAATTATATTCTGTTGTTTGTATATTTTTCTTTTATTTATTTAACTATTGTATGAAAGTTGAACAACATTGTATAAAAATTATATTTAAGTTGTATAATATTGTAGTTGTATATAATTGAATAGAAATAATGTATAAAAATTGTAGATACGTTGTATAATATATAATAAGTTGTATGAAATTTGTTTTTACTATGTATAAAGCAGATACAAAATATACAAAAGACATATTGTATAAATTTTGTATAAAATTGGTATTTAAGTTATATGTTATTGTAGTTGTATTTAACTGAGTAGAAATAATGTGTGAAAGTTGTAGATAAATTGTGTAATATATAATTAGTTGTATGAAATTTATTTTACTATGTATAAATCAGATACAAAATATACAAAAGACATATTGTATAAATTTTGTATAAAATTTGTATTTAAGTGGATAATTGAATGTAACCTTGTGAGCCACAACCAATCTACAAAACTTAAAACCGAGTACATGTACTATAGGTATTTGCTTATGTTGTTTCAGGTATTAGAACTACAAGTGTGCAAGTTGTCAGAGAATTTTGCTTATTGCGCAAGTTTATCAGGGTTTTTTTTTGGGTAGTCGAATTTGTTCGTTTCCATGCAGCTTTATTCACTTTTAGGGTTCTTTTGTCATTTAATTATCGTTTCTTCTTTAACTTGAAATCTTAAGCCATATACTGAAAATTTTTCAAATGCAAAGCCATAGCTAAGAGATTATTTTGTTAGTGAAGATAGTCCTGCTACCTTAAAATCATACTCATGTTCAAAGTTGGATTATTAACATTTTGGAACAGGGGTTTGACTGGGAGCCTTTAATCACTGACATCCTTCCATTCATTGGCTTCTTCTTTTCTAGTGGTAGAGATATGCAGTTAAAAGATTGAACATCCAAGCTTGTAACGCTCTACCAAAAATGCTGATTATTATTAAAAAAAGAGAAAAATATATGTTGTATGCAAATTTTAAATGAGTATCCAGTGATCTAAACAATTATGACCAAAATCAATTTGTGAGGCAAATGGTATGAGAGTAAATTTTGACATAGCCAATTCAGTAACTCCAAATTCAGTAAGAAAAACGTTTTCTCTAATAAACAAAAGAAAATAAATATGATTATTAATAGAAAACCACTACTCCAAAAATGTCTATGGAGTAGTTCCTTTCTACGATAAAGCAAATAAAGGAAAGAGCTTGAAAGTCTAATTCTTCTGGTGGCTGGAGTTCCTCAGAAATTAATTCCAAAAAAGCAAAAAGAAAAACAAAATACTGATCAAAACTCAAGAAACCTTTCGTGGATAACAGTGGACATGCAGAATAATTCTGGAAGTGATTTAAGGTGGAACTAAATCCCTTAATTGAAGGCACTAATAATAGATTGAGAGCATTTTAAGGTGGAATGTATATATTTTGTAAACAAAACTTGTGTAGGTAGGGTAATTTACTAAACATGAATATTTAGGGTGGTAAAGTTTCTAATAGTGTATAAGAATGAAAACATCTCTTGGAATATTAAGTTTAGACATGTTAAATGGGTCGACCCGACCGGACCAAACCTGTTGACTCTTGGCCTGTGGGTCCTTAATCGGGCCGATCCGATACACTTTCTTATAAGGGACAGTCCGAATTTGACCCGTTAATCAAAACATATTGACCCGACCTGTGAGCATGTGATTTTTGCCCTATACGAAATACTCCTATAGAATCCAAGAAAATATATTTTTTCTTAATTATTTGCCCTTTTTAGGAATTTTTGTAGAATTTTTTTAATTATTTGCATTTCTGTGCATGTTTAATTTTTATTTAAATCATAAAAAAATACTAAACTATCATGCATTGCATTTAGGCTTTATTTTTACATTGTTAAGAATTAATCAGTAATTATTTGCTTTATTAAAACTGAAAATCACAAAAAAGGCCCATTTTTACATTTTTTCTCCTTTTATTTAGATTATTGATTTTTTCACTTTTAATTTAGGATTAAGTTATTTAATTAGGTAATTAGTTTAACTTCACATTTTTTAGATTAATTTAGGTTTTTATTCTTAGGATTTTTAATTAAAAAAAGAAAAGAAAAAGGAAAAAAAGAAATCATTGGATAATTGAAGAAAATGGGGGTTTAATTAAAATTTGGGTTGTTTTAAAAAAAACCCTTATCGGCCCAAAAGCTTCTCCCCAAATTGACCCAAACCCAAAGGTCATACCCTGTCAGACCTCCTGATAATAGGTGAATTTAACTATATTCAGGCCCTAAATAACCGCCTTCTTGCATAGTTTTGATAATAAAAGTGATAACAAAATGCTCTTATTAGTGCTTTTCATGACTTGCAGGTTATATATGACTAGGGAAGACTAGGGAGTACTTTTGGAGTCAAAAATTGAAGAAAGAGAGGCCATCCGTGAAATATCCCAAGTGAACCACGCAAAAACAGGCTGAAGAATCAGATAAATGATTCTGCCGCGGTTCCATCGCGACTGCGGTAAAGACTGCTCGCGGACAGAAGGAGATTCAGAGGAGCTGTTTGGCCGCGGTTCTCTGCGACCGCGGCAGGCGCGAGAAAGTTCAGGGACTAAAGTGCAAAACACGGGATTTTTAGCCCAAAACCCTATTTTAAACATGAGACTCCGCCCAAGAGAGGCATGTATTGATTTTTAGAGTTTCTTAGGAAGAAAAACCATTGTGAGAGATCACCCAAAACATCCTTCTTTTTTTTCTTTGATTTTTATTGCTAGTTTTTGATGAATCTTATCTTAGTTTGTTTACCCATAGTTATGAGTAGCTAAAGCCTTTGTCTAAGGTTTGATGGAACCTATTGGGGGATGAACTTCTTGTTTATGTGAATACAAATTGCAAGTTTCAATCTTTATTTGTTCAACTATGTTCTTGTTGTAGTTAATTGACAGGATCCTCAATTAGTTATGCTTATTTAGTGTGCATAACTCGGGAGAGAGTGCATATTTAGGTTATTGTTGAACATCACCACTCCCAAAGTATAAGAGGGATCTATAACTGCGGGTTTAAAGGTGGGATTAGGGATAACGAAACCTTGGGTGCAATCTTAAGTGAACTGTGTTAATTAAAGCTAGCTAGTGTATCTCGGGAGAGTGCAATAGTATATTACTGTGATTACTCGGGAGAGATTTACGGTAAAAAAAGTGTTCATGATTGATAGAGGTATGTTGGTCAATTTGTATGATGCGTAAACAGAAGATATTCCATCAATAGGGGAAATCTTTACCTTAGCTTTTTCTCATCATTGTTTACAACCTTAGCATTTTAGTTTATAGCTTGTTATTTACTTGCAATCTTAGTGAGTAAAGAAACCTTCAACTGTGATTCAAAAGTTTGGGAAATTGGTTCTCAAGAGTTTAGTGGGTCTAAAGATTGTGATTGATAGGTTAACTCTCTGTGGATTCGACCCTGGGCATAATACTCGGGTTATATTTGCAACGTCCGCAGAGTCCTTTTTAGAGGGCATAGTTGGGCGTGATCAAATTTTGGCGTCGTTGCCGGGGAACTAACGGAATTATCAATTACCATCGATAGAAATACAAAAATTCTTAGGGAAGTCAATTTACTTTACACCAAATTTTTGATTGAAATTTTTGACGGTTGTTGACGGGGTTGCTCAGGTGTATGCCGAGAAACTCTATGAGGACTGGAGAACTACTTGACGGACTCTCAGACCCCGAGAAAACATTCCGGATATTGAACCGTACCAACAAAAGACTTCAACAACCTCATCAAACACACAAACTCGAAATTGACATGGGTGACGCAGACAACGCCGACAGAAACGTCAGAGATATGGCACCTCCTATGCCTGAGGCTGCACTATATGACTAGGCACAACCCACGGCTGACAATCTGGCCACTGCCATTGTCATGCCCGCGATACAAGCTGAATCTTTCCAGATCACGAACAACATGCTGCACTTGTTGCAAAACAAGGGACTGTTTTCTAGGACACCAGCCGAAGATCCTCAGCAACACTTGAAGAACTTCCTGTCGATTTGCAAAACTCAAAGGCAACCCAACGTAACTCCGGAAGCAATCAGGTTGCTATTATTTCCATTCTCGGTAACAGGAGCTGCTCAAGTCTGGCTAAACTCACTCCCCATAAACTCTATAGAAACTTTGGATGAGTTAGTCAAGAAATTTCACATCAAGTTCCACCCGCCCAACAAAACAGCTCAACAAATTGATGAGATCGTGAGCTTTAAACAGAAACCAATGGAGACGCTGCATGAGATATGGAGCCGGTTTAAAGGAATGTTGGTTATATGTCCACACCATGGTATTCCAGATCAGATGTTGGGACAACGGTTTTACATGGGACTGTTAGATAGCATGAAGAACATTGTAGATGCCTCAGCTGGTGGGGCGTTTTTGAGCAAAACTTGGAGAGAAGGTCAGAGTTTGCTTGACAAAATGGCTCAAAATTCGGGGTGGACGACGAGGAATGCACCTATCACTCCAGTGGTACACTCAGTGCCTTTTGACCCATCAAATTCCATGGCTGAAAATGTGGCGACCCTTTTGACACAGATGAGCATACTCACCAAAAAGGTGGAGGAATCGGGGCAGAAACAGCAAGTGCACATTGTAGATACCACCAATGGGGGCTTGTGCACATCTTGCATTAGTCAGCCAATTGGTAATCCGTGGAATGCTGAACATGATCATCATCATCAGCACCCTGAGGACATGAACTATGTGTCAAACTATGGAGGCCAGAGACAGGGCAATCAGAACTGGGGTCACAAACTCAGCAGCCATACAGACCACCTCAGCCACAGTACAACGCTGTAAACATGGGAGGTATGAGACCTCCCAATAATATGATACCTTATCCAAGACCATAGGGGTACAACAATCAGCAGCAAGGGTATCTCCCACCTCAGCAACAGCATGGTGGAAGGCAAGAAGATGGGTTCACAAGACTTGAAGCAATGATGCAGCAGGTGATTGGGTCCAATGCAAAAATAAATGAAAGAGTAGATGCACATGACACATCAATCAAAAATATTGAAGTGCAATTGGGCCAAATTTCAATGTCTCTGAACAATCGTCCTCAGGGGACATTACCTGCAGACACCCAGATTAATCCAAAAGATCAGGGCCCAAAGCAGCTGATGGCGGTGAGTCTCCGTAATGGCAGGGATCTTGATGTAAAGCAGGAGAGAGCTCGTGACAATATACAGGCTGAGACACTCGTTCAGGTACCCATTGAGCTAGATGATTCCACAAGGCTGACAGATGTGACAATCCAGCCTGCTCAGGAAGAAAAGAATACTCAACAGGAGACCGAGAAAGTTGCTGAAGCAGTTGAAGAGCCGGTAGCAGAGATAGTAGCTAAGAAAGAAAAGTCCCAAGTGATTGGGAAGAAAAGACCTCCTGCTCCATTTCCACAGAGGTTGGCCAAGCATCAAAAGGAGGAGCAGTACAAAAAGTTCTTTGAGATGCTCAAACAAATTCAGGTTAATATTCCATTGATTGAAGCTTTAAAGGAGATGCCTGGATACACAAAAATGATGAAAGATTTAATGTCCTGGAAATTTGACTTCCAAGACTTGGACACGGTAACACTTACTCAGACGTGCAGTGCAGTGGAAACTAGACCTGTTGCTGAAAAGCTCTTTGATCCAGTGAGTTTTACTATTCCATGCACTATTGAAAACTTTGCTTTTGCGAAAACACTCTGTGATTTAGGGGCCAGCATTAATCTTATGCCCTTGGTCATTTACAAAAGGTTGGGCATTGGGAGAGCTAGACCCACCTCTATGTTGTTGCAGCTGGCTGACAGGATTGTGAAGCGTCCATTTGGGATCCTTGATGATGTACTTATTCAGGTGGGGAAATTCGTGTTCCCTGCAGATTTTGTGATATTGGATTGCAAAGTGGATGAAGAAATTCCTATCATCTTAGGAAGACCATTCTTGGCCACAGGGAGAGCTCTTATTGATTGTGAGACCGGGGAACTTAAGATGAGGCTCAATGACGAAGAGATTATATTCAATGTGCAGAAATCTATGAGGCGACCAATAGAGTTCGCCAATTACTCTCTTATTGATGCCGTGGATGTAATCGTACATTCTGATGATGAAGTGTTGATGGTTGAGGATCCCCTCGCTGCATGTTTGACGAATTTGGAGGAAGTGAATGGTGAGGACTTGGCGGAATGGGTGTTGGCACTGGGAGGTAGAGGGTCTTGGGAAAGAAATCTAGAGTTTGAGCCCCTACACTTAGAAAAGAGGGAGACTCCTCCAGCTAAGCCATCCATTGAAGAACCACCGAAGCTGGAACTAAAGCCATTGCCATCCCACCTCAGGTATGAATTTCTGGGACCTGACTCCACTCTACCTGTTATTATCTCATCTGGTTTGTTAGATGTGCAGGTCCAACAACTTCTACAGGTATTGAAGGAATGCAAAACTGCCATTGGGTGGACCATGGCAGACATCAAGGGGATCAGCCCCGCTTACTGCATGCATAAGATTTTGCTGGAAGAGGGGCACAAACCTTCCAGGGAACATCAGAGGAGGCTGAACCCAAATATGAAGGAAGTGGTTAAGAAGGAGGTGATAAAGTGGTTAGATGCGGGAATTATTTTCCCAATCTCTGACAGCAGCTGGGTTAGCCCAGTTCAATGTGTGCCTAAGAAGGGTGGCATGACGGTTGTGAAGAATGACAACAATGAACTAATCTCAACGAGAACCGTCACAGGTTGGAGAATTTGCATGGATTATCGAAAGTTGAATCTAGCCACCCGGAAAGACCACTTCCCACTTCCCTTCATCGATCAGATGCTGGATAGATTGGCAGGGAGGTCACACTTTTGTTTTCTGGATGGGTACTCAGGGTACAATTAGATTTCCATTGCATCTGAGGACCGAGAGAAGACCTCCTTCACATGCCCTTATGGCATTTATGCCTTTAGGAGGATGCCATTTGGCCTATGCAATGCACCCGCCACATTCCAACGGTGCATGATGGCCATGTTCACTGACATGGTTGAGGATATAATGGAGGTGTTCATGGATGACTTCTCAGTGGTGGGAAGTTCATTTGATGAGTGCCTGGTGAATCTGATGCGTGTGCTGAAACGATGCATCGAGACTAATCTGGTGCTAAAGTGGGAGAAGTGCCATTTAATGGTACAAGAAGGCATAGTCTTGGGGCACCAGGTGTCAAGCAAGGGAATAGAAGTAGATTGAGCAAAGGTTGATGTAATAGCAAAGCTGCCTTCACCAACTTCGGTCAAAGCAATCAGAAGTTTTCTTGGACATGCCGGTTTCTACCGGCGATTCATAAAAGACTTCTCCAAAATCACCAAACCTCTCTGTAAGTTATTAGAGAAAGATCACTCGTTTGTATTTTTCTGATGATCGCAGGGTAGTGTTTGAGGAGTTGAAGCGGAGGCTAGTCACAACACCCATCATTATTGCTCCCAACTGGGAGCAGCCATTCGAACTAATGTGACGCTAGTGACTACGCAGTGGGGGCAGTGCTGGGCTAGCAGAAGGACAAATTGATGCACCCAATCTACTATGCCAGCAGAACGCTGAGTGGAGCCCAGTTGAACTATACGGTGACTGAAAAGGAGATGCTAGCTGTGGTGTTCGCATTCGACAAGTTCTGATCCTACCTGATAGGATCAAAGGTAATCGTCTACACTGACCATGTTGTCCTCAGGTATTTAATAGAAAATAAAGACTCTAAGCCACACCTGATTCGTTGGGTGTTGCTGCTGCAAGAGTTCGATCTTGAAATACGTGACCGCAAGGGCACTGAGAATCAAGTCGCTGATCACCTATCACGACTTGAGGGAGCTGAAAATGCAATTGAAATTGAGGAAATTCTGGAAACTTTTCCGGACAAGCAACTGCTCGCCACCACTCATTAGGAAGCGCCACAGTATGCAGACTTGGCCAATTACCTGGCCAATGGTATAGTTCCTCATGACCTTTCATTGGTCCAGAGGAAACAATTTTTTCGTGAAAGCCACTTGTACTATTGCGATGAGCCCTATCTCTTTTGAATATGCCTGGATAACATGATCTGGAGATCGTCTCCGAGATAGAACAATCTTCTATTTTGCAGGCTTGTCATGCATCGACTTATGGTGGAAACTTTGGAGGGATCAGGACAACAGCAAAGGTGCTAGAAGCCGGATTTTTCTGGCCGACTGTGTTTAAAGATGCTCACTCATGGGTGAAGGGTTGTAATGAATGTCAACGCACCGGGAACATTTCCCGGCGCCACGAGATGCCCATGAACCCAGTTCAGGAGATAGAAGTGTTCGACGTCTGGGGGATTGATTTCATGGGTCCCTTCGTCAGCTCCTATGGCAATAAGTACATCCTTGTTGCTGTAGACTATGTGTCCAAGTGGGTGGAAGCTGTAGCGTTGCCCACCAATGATGCGAAAGTGGTGGTGGGGTTTCTAAAGAAGAACATATTCACCCACTTTGGGACACCACGTGCGATTATCAGCGACGGAGGCACTCACTTCTGCAATAGAGCCTTCGAGAAGTTGCTTATAAAATACGATGTGCGCCACAAGGTGGCTACTCCATACCACCCGCAGACTAGTGGACAGGTTGAAGTATCCAACAGGGAAATCAAGAGTGTGTTAACGAAAACTGTGAACGCCACAAGAACTTATTGGGCGAGGAAGCTAGATGATGCACTCTGGGCCCACAGAACAGCTTTCAAGACACCAATTGGTATGTCACCAAACAAGTTAGTGTTTGGGAAGGCCTGTCACCTACCTGTAGAACTTGAGCATAAAGCGTGGTGGGCACTGAAACAACTAATCTTAGACATGGAAGCTGCGGGCACGTCAAGAGTCACAGAATTGCATGAGCTCGAGGAATTGAGGTATCTTGCTTTTGAGAGCACAAGGCTGTACAAAGAGAGAATGAAGAGGCTACAGGATCAGAACATTGTTGAGCGAAATTTCAAACCTGGGGACATGGTATTGCTATACAACTCATGACTGAGGTTGTTCCCAGGTAAGCTGAAGTCACGATGGTCTGGACCATTTCGAGTAGTTGAAGTTTTCCAGTCAGGAGCAGTTGACGTTACCATTGAGAATGACTCTCGTACATTTAGAGTCAATGGTCAGAGATTGAAGTTGTATGTGGGTATGAGCGAGCCCAAGGAAGGGTCTGAAATGCAGTTGACTGAACCACGGAGGTCGAACGAGCCTTAACTACACTCATCTGGGTCGTGCCACGACGTTAAATCAGGCGCTGAATGGGAGGCAACCCATGAAATTGTTGTAAGTGTAACTCTTCTTAAAAAAAAAAGGGCGTCAGAATCAAAGATGGGCTCAGACCGCAGTTCCACCGCGACCGCGGTCAAACCGCGGTCAAGAGGGCCATCTGAACTTGGTCTACCACGGTCCTACCGCGACCGCGGCAGACGCAGACGGGGTCCAGGTAATTTTTTTTTGTTTTGTTTTAATTTTTTTTCTTTTACCCTTTACCCAAAATACCCCCCCACCTACCACTAAAACCTCCCCCACCCGCCCAGAACCATCAACCCTCCCTCCCAATCCTTTCTCTCTATTTTCTCTCTAACCTCTCTCTATCTTCTCTCTTCTCCTCTCATCTTCACAAAACTTCATTATCATCTTCCCCTACTTTCCACCTTCACCACCCACTTTCCCTCAACCAAACAAGTAAGTTTCTCTCTCTCTCTCTCTCTCTCTCTCTCTCTATTTCATCTTCTAACTTAGTGTAAATTTGGTCTAAACTTATTTAGTTAAACCCTAGGTAGGAATAGTGTAGATTTCCTTTCAATTATTGCTTCTTCTCTTTTTTTTATTGTTTTATTTGCTTCTTGTGGATTTATTTGGTGCTAAAATGGTTGGGTCTTTCTTCTACTTCGATTGTGGGGGTTGTTTAGATGTTTTGGAGGCCTAGAAATAATTTTTGCGGTGTAGTTTGGTGGTGGGACCTTTTTGGCCGGAAATTTGGGGCTTGTGGTGCTATTTTGAGGCATTTTGTGCCTACCCTAGGTTGTGGTGGTATTGTATTTGGTGAATGGTGGTGTTATTTTTAACGTGACTCACTTGAGGGAGTAAGTGTGGGGTGTTGTATGCTTGTGGGGCCATTGTGGAGATTGTAACTTTGAACACATCACGAGTTGAGGGTTTGGCATAGTGTCTACATGTAATAAATGGGAGATATTATTTGGTGCCATTGGGTAGTGAAGTCTGAGTAACCATCCGGCTGGCACATGTAGGATATATTTGATGGTTCTTCTGTATTCTTTGCAGGTCATATGGCTCGTAAGAAGCAAAAGAGATCAGCAGGCACGTCCCAACAGCCTACTAATGATGCTTCTAGGTTCAAATCCGAAGTGGCAGAGGACGACTTTCATGCCAAGGCCTCAAAGAGCTTCATCCCTGAAATATCGATTGACATGGCAACCCTCCATGTAGAAAAGGAGGAGATGTATGAGGAAATCCGGCGGAGGGAAATGGAGTTCTTATTTGATGAACCTGAAATAGTGAACAGGATGCTTGTGCGGGAGTTCTACGCGAACTACCCAGCTCATATGCTGCGGGAGGTGACTGTGCGAGGCACATGGGTAGATGCCTCAGTTGAAACTATTCGACAGGTATTGCGGCTGCCCCGGTTTACTGGTGACATCGACTATTACCAGAATGCCCCAGGTGTCACTTGGGATACTATGACTGATGTACTCTGCGCAGGGGGCAACCAATCTGGATACGTGACCACATCACCTTGAACTCCAATTCGTTCACCCATTTGGCTAAGTGTTGGCTCACTTCCATTTGCAGCCGATTCTTGCCCTCAAGCAATACGACTGATGTGAACTTCCAAAGAGCCCTTTTGACGTGGTGCTTCGTCACAAAGAAAGATTTTGATGCGGCAAGGCTTATTGGTGACGAAATGATCATACGGTCCCCGCTGAGGTCAAAAGGATTCTACTTTCCCTCCCTGGTGACTACATTGTGCCTGCGGAAGAATGTCCCCACAAATCCTGCTGATGGAGAGTTGCCCCCTAAAGCAGCCTTCAAAGCTTCGAGCATCAGAGTGGGCAGGGGTGCACGCACCACTATTGAGATCGATGATGAGGATGATGACCCGGTTCCTATGGCACCATCCAGGAGATCCTATGACAGTGATGGAACCTCTCGGCGCCCCCATGCTGGGGCTGGCTTATCCAGATCGCAGTCCACCCATCTTATGTTGCGTTCTATGGAGGAAGAGGTCGCCGATCTTCGCACCTCGGTGGAGGGACTACACACGTGTATGGATGCCATGTCTCAGCGGCAGGCCAGGTCTGAGAGCCGGTTCATGTCATGGTTCCGTGCTTTGGGGAGAGCTTGCCATGTGGACCCCAGCACAGTCTCCGACTCTGATTGAGTCTCAAGGAAGTCTTCTTACCCTTCTGCTCTTTACCTTCTTGATATGACATGGGGACATGCCATGACTTTAAGTGTGGGGTGGGAGACTTGCTTTAGTGATATGTGTACTGTACATAGACATTGTGTGTGTTGTAGCATGAAATTGATGTTGTTGTATACAACTGACTGTACTTATATGAGGAGTCTGACTTGTCCCAACGACGGACACTTGTCGACGGGTCTCTTGAGGGTCCAAATTGGATATATATATATATAAAAACAAAGGTAGAAGACTCTTCCTGAGGACGGACCACTTGGACAAGTACTCTTGAGGGAAATAGTTCATGAAGATTTTTTTTATTTTTATTTTATTTATTTTTTCCTTTTTAGGCAGTGTAGTAAGTCCCCCTTGATTTTTTCTTTTGGCCACGGTTCTTTTCCAAGGGTTTTTCTTGAACCGGGTTAGGTAGATTTTCCTTTTGTAGTTAGGACTAAGATGGGTAAAGGCTAGAATGCTACCCTAGATGTACACACCTACAAACAACTAAAATGAACTTGAGAGTGTGACGTCTAGGCTCAGTTGTGGACTTGTAAATCTATGCCTTAATTTTGCACATCTTGCTTTGCTTGAACGCTCGTATGAGTGTGTTGATAAACTGATTCAGAACGCATTACATGCTAAGTGTGTGAGATTTTACTTGCATTCTGTGATTGCATGCGATACCTAGAACTTGCCCTGTGTGTTTGCAAAGCGAAATAGAAGTTGTTTGGTTTTATAGATGATTGAGGCATTTCTTTGTGTATGCCTATATATAATGGTGAATCCACCTGTCTATATTGCCATAGTTAACCCTTTTGAGCTTGAAGCCTGTTCTTTGATAACCCTATAATGACCTATATCCCTGTGTTTGAATAGCTGATTGTTTGAACGTATACCTCTGAGAAGCACTTGAATTACTAAGGAACATACAAAAGTCAAAGTGTGGGGTGGTAGGGAGTTAGCGAAAAAAAGGGGGAATCAGGAATGAATCATTTGAATAGTGCACTGGCATTTAAAAAAAAAAGAAGCTAGTTGCACCTAAAGAAAAGTAGAGGTCACCTGTGAAACAAAAATGTGGAGGAATGATTAGGCTGAGCAGGGAAATTGAGATAAAAGGAAGTATGTATTAAAAGTGCTTAAGGAGGTTAGTCACTGCATCCAAATGTATCCTACCCGGCCCTTAGCCTACATTACAACAAAATAAAGACCTCTTGATCTTTGACCAAAACAGCTCGATTAGTAGAGTACTACACTATGGGCAAGCTTATGGTGTGTCTGTGTGGCATGTGAATATTCTTTGCTGAGAGTGAGTGAATTCTTTCTATCTTCGGTTCCTTGTGTTTGAATTTTATGCGTGTGGAACTTCTCTCAGACTTTTGATGTGAGGGAATGTGACTCGGGAAGGAAAAGTAAGTCTTCACCTCTGTTAGAGTAACTAGAGTAAGCGCAAGTGTGTCATGGCAGTAGAGTCTGCATCTGGGGTATGACTGGCACATTGCTTAGGTTGGTCCGTCAAAATGGCGGGTGTGACATACTTGGGGTAATGCATCAAACGGTTAGGCTTAGAAGTGTGGTTTAGCTTGCTCGAGGACGAGCAAAGGTTTAAGTGTGGGGTGTTGATAATAGGTGAATTTAACTATATTCAGGCCCTAAATAACCGCCTTCTTGCATAGTTTTGATAATAAAAGTGATAACAAAATGCTCTTATTAGTGTTTTTCATGACTTGCAGGTTATATATGACTAGGGAAGACTAGAGAGTACTTTTTGAGTCAAAAATTGAAGAAAGATAGGCCATCCGTGAAATATCCCAAGTGAACCACGCAAAAACATGCTGAAGAATCAGAGAAATGATTCTGCCGCGATTCCACCGCGACCGCGGCAGAACCGCGGTGAAGACTGCTCGCGGATAGAAGGAGATTCAGAGGAGCTGTTTGGCCGCGGTTCTCTGCGACCGCAGCAGGCGCGAGAAAGTACAGGGACTAAAGTGCTAAACACGGGATTTTTAGCCTAAAACCCTATTTTAAACAAGAGACTCCGCCCAAGAGAGTCATGTATTGATTTTTAGAGTTTCTTAGGAAGGAAAACCATTGTGAGAGATCACCCAAAACATCTTTCTTTTTTTCTTTGATTTTTATTGCTAGTTTATGATGAATCTTATTTTAGTTTGTTTACCCATAGTTATGAGTATATAAAGCCTTTGTCTAAGGTTTGATGGAACCTATTGGGGGATGAACTTCTTGTTTATATGAATACAAATTGCTAGTTTCAATCTTTATTTGTTCAACTATGTTCTTGTTGTAGTTAATTGACAGGATTCTCAATTAGCTGTGCCTATTTAGTGTGCATAACTCGGGAGAGAGTGCATATTTAGGTTATTGTTGGACAACACTACTTCCAAAGTATAAGAGGGATCTATAACTGCGGGTTTAAAGGCGGGATTAGGGATAACGAAGCCTTGGGTGCAATCTTAAGTGAACTGTGTTAATTAAAGCTAACTAGTGTATCTCGGGAGAGTGCAATAGTATATTACTGTCGGGAGAGATTTACGATAAGAAAAGTGTTCATGATTGATAGAGGTATGTTGGTCAATTTGTATGAAGCATAAACAGAAGGGATTCCATCAATAGGGGAAATCTTTACCTTAGCTTTTTCTTATCATTGTTTACAACCTTAGCATTTTAGTTTACAGCTTGTTATTTACTTGCAATCTTAGTTAGTAAAGAAACCTTCAACTGTGATTCAAAAGTTTGGGAAATTGGTTCTCAAGAGTTTAGTGGGTCTAAAGATTGTGATTGATAGGTTAACTCTCTGTGGATTCGACCCTGGGCGTAATACTCGGGTTATATTTGCAACGTCCGCAGAGTCCTTTTTAGAGGGCATAGTTGGGCGTGATCACCTCCCCTCACCCAAAACGACATAGTTGCCTTACAAAACTACGCCGTTTCGATGCCATTGCCCCATTAAACTACTAAATTCCCCCTGGCTTCATTAATTCACCCAATTTCATTAATTGTAAACCTAAGTCCCTTTTCTCTCTCAGAAATGCCGCCTAACTCCACCGTCTCTTCGCCGCCTGGAAATCGTCTCACGACAGCGGAGCATCTCCAAATCTTCTCAAACATTATCCATACAATCTCCATCATCCCCTCGTTCATATCCTGCCATTGATTTCCCAAAAAGATCACTCAATTTCTCCGAATTTGAGATCCAAGAATAAAAATCCAAGCTTTTTGTATTTTGTCCAAATTTTCTTGATTTGGTCCTCAATCCATGATAAAACCCGTGTGAATTCTCCAGTTTTTCAATAAAGGGAGTGCGTTGATGTCAAGAATGCCTTATCCCATAGATTTGGCCAGATTTCGGGCAAATAGCCTTGAACGATCCAATTTCTTCAAGCTTCTGCCTCGTTTTCTTCTTGGCACATGGTGAGGATTGTTGCACGAATCATTGGCCATGGACAAAAGTCCGGCTAATATTCATGTAACAATTCCCATCATTTGGCCGAGTTTTGTATTCGTTGGAGTCTCAAGTGGATCCATTACTGCCTCTTCTAGTTTGTTGAGGCTTTTGATTCCATCGGTATAATTCTTTCCCCTTTTTTCTTCACTTTCATCTACTAGAATCTTTTTATTTTTCTTTTCTATCTAAGATTAATTAGAATTATTTTAGGGCATAATGGACTAATCAGTAATTAATAGCTCGTTAATTAGTTTTAATTATTTTCTTAATGTTTTCTTAAAAAATGCATCAGTTAGCTTTTATTTATTTGAATGTTTTTCTATTTTCTATTTAAGGTTGTTTGGTTTTTGGGTTTGGAATCCACACTTGGTACGAAAGACCAAGTAATTACTGGGCTTAAAGTTGAAATAACCCAGGTCCAGTACCCCTGAGTTTTAAACCTATAAAACAGTAAAAAAGAAAAAGAAAAAGGGTAAATACAGGGCTACTGGGGTTTGTAATTGGATAAGGTTTAAGGAAAGTTTATAGGAAGCTTCTAGAAAGCTGACAAGGATCATATTAGAGATAAACGAGGGGGAAAATTCTTTGGGCCAGGGTGTAAGTGAATTAAATTAAAAGTGTATAAGGTGTATTTGAGTGAGGAAAAATAGGCTTGCTGCCCTAAATATCCTCTATAAAAAGATCCTTTTTCCAATCAATAGGGCACAGAAAAAAGGAAAAAACACAAACGGCTGAAAACTAGGTCTTTCCAAAAAAGATTCTGAAGAAAATTTTTGAGTTTCTTTCTATTTTCTATGGTTTTGTTAGGAGTTTTTCAGAGTTGAGCTGAGCTAGGAATTGCAGATTTTCTTGTTTCTTTGAGCTGATTTTCCCCTTTTCTAGGTATTTTTCTGAACTTTGTATGCTTGTTTTGAGTTGTTTTGAATGAAAAGTTGATTTCCTTAGGCATTTGAGCTTGAATAAAGTTAGATTGTGTATTCTTATAATGATTTTGGGATTTCAGCCTGTTTTAAAGCTTTAAATCTGCTTTATTTTGTTTGCATTCTGTTATTTTTCACCTAACTTGTGTAATGTTTGAAGTATGTGGATATTGAAAAATGGTCTATGAACATCTTTCGTCAATGAAACATGTTACATATGCCGCCTTCTTCTCTTCCCTTGCTTTCTTCTTTCAGAAACATTTCATGTTAGCCATGAATAGTATAAAGACATCAGTTACTTAATGTCCATTTTTACATTTTTAGGTTGAGAATGTTATTAAAAGTCAAGCAGATTTCGATGTGGGATGCATAGGAATTCTACCATATTTTCCTTTATTTGAAGCTTTGCAAATGTGTGTTAAGTTGTTTTTATTGGTTATTAGCTACAGTTTGCAAATCTGACCACTAATTGATTAGATTGGTAAGCTCTAATGCTAAAATAAGGGATTGAAAGTCGCTGAAAAGGTTTGGAGCTGAAGATTAAATAAGACAATGTAATTTATTACGACAATATTTTGTGTACATTGGAAGACTTTAATTATCAAGAGTTGTATTTGAAAATGGCCAAATTTGTAAATGTCAGATTCAAGGTGATTTCTTTTGAAGTTTTAAGTGTCAATGATTTCCTGTTCTGTTATTTGATATATTAGATAATTACCACAAATCTGACCATTTGTATAAAAAGCTTTGATTTAATTTATTGTATTGGGCTTAATCGAAGTTAATTATCAGCCCAATAAAGAATTCTAGCAAATTGTTGAGGGCCTGATACTTTTCAGAAATGGGATTATATCCCTGGCCGTATTCTCGTAATTAAGATTCATGACTTCCTTATCAACTAAGTTCGCATGCTTGGATTCAAAGTTGATCGTATTCAGTTTCTTTGAGTTCTAATTGATTAATTCGAGTATGACCATTTGTGATGCTTCTCTTAATGTTCAAAACAGGCGTCCACCCACTATTAATCTCATTATTAATCTCACAATTTTTACCAATGAATTACTAGCAATTGAGTACAATCTTTTAAAACGAATTGAGGTGAGCCATCTATAATTGAACTCCATAATCCATGGCCCTCACGCTAATACCAACTAGTATAGAAAACACCTTTGAATATTCCATAGTTTGCTTTAGGCACGCAATTAAAATTATTACAACTACGGGTACGGTTCTCGTGACGTGGTTGTGATAATTAGTTTTAAGTTAGATTAAAAATAGGAGTACCTTTAGTTTTCCTTTAAATATATACCCCTTTTCTTAAAACAATTTGAGGTGTGTCATGCTTAAAACTTATAATACATGGCCCTCACAAAATTAGATCAAGAGCTAATCCTTTTAGAAAATAAGTCGAGGTGCGCCATACGCATACAAAATCCATAATCTATGACCCTCATATAAATACAAAATTAGTATAGAAATGCCTTAATTTTTTGTAGTTTGCTTTAGGCGTGTTAATTAAATAATTGTTATAGCAATGGGTACGGTTCTCGTGACGTAGTCGTGACGCTTAATTACTAAATCCGGGTGTACATTTCATGTGACCCAATTTCAATTTCTCAATAATGTTAAATAAAGCGTGTTGCGAACCACGGGTGCATTTCATGTAGCATGGTTTGCGATGTGTTTTAAATGACATTAAATCTTTCTAAAAGCGGTTTAAGTTAATTAAAAGTGGTTATAAAGCTAAAAATGCACAATAGGTTTTAAAACATGTAATAAATCGGATAATAGGCCAATTTTAATAGTTTAAGCGACTGTGCTCTGTCACGACCCTGAATACTAGTCGTGATGGTGCCTATCACATTACTAGGCAAGCCAACCAATCCATAACCACAACCCTCGTTTTAATAACATTAAGCTATTTTCTAACGCAAGTTTTAGATACCAAATTCATTATAAGCGTTAAGGCAACAAAAGATGTGAGAAAAGTCAAAATAACAATAAACTACACAGCCTTAACAATTTGGTGTCACGAATCTAGAGCCTCTAATACAAGTCTGAATACCTAATACATCAATAGTCTAGGAAATGCAAAAAAATAATAAGATAGGAGGGAGAGAACAGGGTTGCAGACGCCATGCAGCTACCTCGAAGTTTCCGTCAAATAGTGAAATAGCTGGAAGCCCCCACTCGGCCTCTCGGGCACCTGGATCTGCACACAAGGTGCAGGGAGTAATGTGAGTACACCAACTCAGTAAGTAACTAGAGTAAATAAGGACTGAAAGCAGTGACGAGCAGTTCAAAAATACATAACTGAATAATCAACAGAATATCAGGTCATCTTTACAGTTTAACATCCGTTTTTGTCATAAAATCACGGTTCTAATTTAAGCATTTTAAATCAAATACTTAGCGGTATATCGATAGAGGCTTATTTAAAAGAAGAGTGAAATCAATGAAAACATCATAACAAGGCCTCTCGGGCAAGGAATCACTCAGAATATGGCCCCTCGGGCAACCTTTCATCACTCGTGATTCGACTCTCGTCACACAGTACTCACTCTCAGCACTAGGCTCATTAGTATCTCATAATAATATAAATCATAGTAACTACTGCGGCGTGCAGCCCGATCCATATATAATAGTCGACTATGCTCACTAGGGGTGTGCAGACTCAGGAGGGGCTCCTACAGCCCAAGCGTCATGTCGCTGCGGCGCGCAGCCCAATCCAATATGTATATTGCTGCAACGTATAGCCCGATCCATATAAGTATTGCTGCGGCGTGCAGCCCGATCCATAACTCACATATATACAAATATCCTCACAATTAGGTTCTCAACCTCTCTCAGTCATTAACCTCACAGCCTCTCGGGCTTATCAATAGAGATTAGGGAACTCAATCCAAACAGTCCTCACAATTAGGAGTAGAGTGATAAAATCAGTTTTAATCATTTAAACGGGTAAAAACAAGACTGAGGATATACTTCTAGCAAGTAAAATGAGGAAAATAGTTAAAATGCCCTAAGATTTGCTACAAGTCGGCACAAGGCCCCAAACATGGCATACAGCCCATAATACAATATAAATATCCAAAATACGGGATAACATAATATTTCCAAATCAAATACGCGACTTAATAGTCGCTATAGGACGGACCAAGTCACAATACCTACCGGTGCACGCCCATACGCTTGTCACCTAGCATGTGCGCCACCGCATTTATCAAAAACAAGTCCGATACCGGGGTTTTGTACCCTCAGTTCCAGATTTACAATGGTTACTTACCTCAAACCACTGAAAATACTACTCCGTGATGCCTTTGCCCCTTGAATCGGCCTCCACTCGCATCGAATCTATTCAAAATCAGAATCACTGTGTCAAAATATGCTAAGGGAACGAAGCCCAAGCGAAAACAATCGAAAAATACCAAAAATCCCGAAATTACCAAAACCCGACACCCGGGCCCACGTCTCAAAATTCAGAAATTTTTATATCAATAAATTCCTCGTCTTCCCACGAGTCTATGCATATCAAGAACACTAAAATCGGAGTCCAAATGATCCCTCAAATCCTATTTCAAAGGCCTCTTAAACTCAAGCCCTAATCCTCCATTTTTAGCCCTTTAATTCCTTTAATTATAGCCTTAATCCATTAAATAGTACCATAGAAATGTGTTTTAGGTCCAAAATCCTTACCTTAACGAAGTCTCCTTTATTTCTCTCTTCAAAATCGTCCAAAGATCCCAAATCTGTGTTTAAAAATGGTGAAACCCTTCAAAAATCGCGAAAGAAGACATATATACATTCTGCCCAGGGATACCCGCATCTGTGGTCAAAAACCTGCTTCTGCGGTCAATCCTCCGCTTCTGCGAAAATCACTTCGCGGACCAATTACGCATCTGCGATCCAATCTACGCACCTGCAACTCCGCATGTGCGGTTCAATTACCGCATCTGCGGTTCCTGCCTCTTCCTCTCAAATTCGCTTTTGCGGATCCCTTCTGCACGTACGGTGCCGCACCTGCGGTCCTTGAACCGCAGGTGCAAAAACACCAGAAGCAGCAAAGTTCAGCAACTACAATACATCTCAACTTCTCCGTTAACCACCGGAAATCACCCCGAGGCCCCCGGGACCTCAACCAAAAGCACAAACATATTCCAATACCTTATTCAAACTTGTTCCAATCATCAAAACACCTCACACAACATTAAATCCCCCAAAATACATCAGATTCAAGCCAAACTTTCTAAAATCTTCCAAATTACATTTTCGATCAAAACCCCAACTAAACTACGTTCGAATGACCTGAAACTTTGCACACACATCCCAAATGACACAATGGGACTACTACAACTCTCGGAATTCCATTATGACCCCTATATCAAAATCTCACCTACCAACCGGAAATCGCCAAAATATTAACTTCGTCAGTTCAAGCCTAAATCTACTACGGACCTCCAAAATGCATTCTGATCATGCTCCTAAGCCACAAATCACCTCCCGAAGCTAACCGAATCATCGAAACTCCCATCTGAGCCCTCTAACATATAAGTCAATATCCGGTTGACTTTTTAAACTTAAACTTCCTTAAAAGAGACTAGTTGTCTCAAACCTTACCAAATTCCTTCCGGATTCGATCCGACCAACCCGATATCAGATAACACGGATGAACAAAGCATAAAGAAGTAGAAATGGGGAAAATGGAGCATTAACTCATGAGACGACTGGCCGGGTCATCACATTCTCCCCAACTTAAACAAACGTTCGTCCTCGAACGAGTCAAGAAACATACATGAAGCCTCAAATAGGTGAGGATATCTTCTCTGCATCTCCCGCTCGGTCTCCCATGTAGCCTCCTCCACGGGCCGACCTCTCCACTGCACTTTCTCTGAAGCTATATCCTTTGACCTTAACTTTCGAACCTGCCGACCCAAAATAGCTACTGGATCCACATCATAGGTGAAGTCATTGTCCAACTAAACTGTGCTGAAATCCAGAACATGAGACGGACCCCCAATATACTTCCGGAGCATAGAAACATGATATACCGGGTGCACACTCGACAATCTAGGTGGCAAAGCAAGCTCATAAGCCACTTCCCCAATCCTCCGAAGCACCTCAAAAGGCCCAATGAACCAAGGACTCAATTTCCCTTTCTTCCCGAATCTCATAACACCCTTCATGGGTGAAACCTTCAACAGAACTTTCTCGCCAACCATGTAGGACACATCTCGAACCTTCCTATCAGCATAACTCTTTTGCCTCAATTGCGCTGTACAAAGCCTCTCCTGAATCACCTTCACCTTCTTCAAAGCATCCTACACCAAATCAGTCCCCAATAGCCTAGCCTCACCGGGCTCAAACCATCCAACTGGAGATCTACACCGTCTCCCATACAAAGCCTCATATGGAGCCATCTGAATACTCGACTGGTAGCTGTTGTTATAGGCAAACTATGCAAGTGGTAGAAACTAATCCCATGACCCTCTGAAATCAATGGCACAAGCACGCAACATGTCCTCCAATATCTGAATAGTGCGCTCTGACTGTCCGTCCGTCTGAGGGTGAAAAGTTGTGCTCAACTCCACCTGAGTACCCAACTCTCTCTGCACAGACCTCCAAAACTGTGAAGTAAACTAGGTGCCCCTATCTGAAATAATGGAAACTGGAACACCATGCAAATGAACAATCTTTCGGATATAGATCCCTGCCAATCATTCTGAAGAATAGGTGGTACACACCGGAATGAAGTGCACGGATTTGGTCAGCCGATCCACAATCACCGAAATAGCATCGAACTTCCTTAAAGTCTGTGGAAGCCCAACAATGAAGTCATAGTGATCCTCTCCCACTTCCCCTCGGGAATATCTATCTGTTGTAGCAAGCCACACAGTCTCTGATGCTCATATTTCACCTGGTGACAATTGAGACACCGAGCTACAAATCCCATAATGTCCTTCTTCATTCTTCTCCACCAATAGTGCTGCCTCAAATCCTGATCATCTTCGCGGTACCCAGATGAATGGAATACCGCGAGCTATAGGCCTCCTCCAGAATCAACTCCCGAAGCCCATCCACATTGGGCACACAAATTCGTGCCTACATCCTCAACACCTCATCATCACCGATGGTCACATCTCTAGCATCGTCATGCTGAACTCTGTCCTTAAGGACGAGCAAATGCGGATCATCATACTGGCACTCTCTGATGCGATCATATAAGGAAGACCGAGAAACCATACAAGCTAATACCCGACTGGGCTCCAAAATAGCTAATCTCACGAACCGATTGGCGAAGACCTGAACATCAACTACAAAAGGTCTCTCCCCAACTGGAATGTATGCCAAACTCCCCATGCTTACCGCCTTTCAGCTCAAGGCATAGGCCACTACATTGGCCTTTCCGGGATGGTACAATATAATGATATCATAATCCTTAAGCAACTCCAACCACCTCCGCTATCTCAAATTAAGATCCTTTTGCTTGAATAAATGCTGAAGACTATGATGATCAGTAAACACCTCACAAGACACACCATACAAGTAATGTCTCCAAATCTTCAACGCGTGAACTATGGTGGCCAAATCCAAATCATGAACAGGGTAGTTCTTTTCATGGGGCTTCAACTGACGAGAAGCATAAGCAATAACTCTACCCTCCTACATCAACACACAACCAATCCTAACTCTCAAAGCATCACAATACACGGTGTATGAACCTGAAGCTGATGGAAAAACTAGTACTGGAGCTGTGGTCAAAGCTGTCTTGAGCTCCCGAAAGCTCTCTTCACACTCGTCCCACCATACAAATGAAGCACCCTTCTAAGTCAACTTGGTCAAGGGTGATGCAATAGATGAGAATCCCTGAACAAACCGGCGATAATAGCCTGCCAAACCAAGAAAGATGCGAATCTCTGTAGCTGAGGACGGTCTGGGCCAACTCTGAACCACCTCTATCTTCTTCGAATCAACCTGAATACCCTTGTTGGACACTATGTGCCCCAAGAAAGCCACTGAACTGAGCCAAAACTCACACTTGGAGAATTTTGCATAAAGCTTCTCCTCCCTCAATTTCTGCAATACAAATCTCAACTGCTCCTCCTTACTACGTGAATACACCAGAATATCATCAATGAAGACTATGACAAACGAATCAAGATAAGGCCGGAACACGTTGTTCATCAAATGCATGAACGTTGTTGGGGCATTGGTTAGCCCAAAAGATATCACCAAGAACTCATAATGACCATATCAGGTCCTGAAAGCCATCTTAAGAATATCCGAATCCCTGATCTTCAACTGGTGATAACCCAACCGAAGATCAATCTTGGAGAACACTCTCGCTCCCTGAAGCTAATCGAATAGATCATCAATGCGAGGCAAATGATATTTGTTCTTAATTGTTACTTTGTTCAATTGTCTATAATCAATGGACATTCTCATTGTGCCATCCTTCTTCTTCATAAACAGGACCGGCGCACCCTAAGGTGGCACACTAGGCCGAATGAACCCTTTATCAAGGAGTTCCTGAAGCTGATCTTTTAATTCCTTCAACTCCACTGGTGCCATACGATACGGCGGAATAGAAATGGGCTGAGTGCCCAGCACCAGATCAATACCAAAATCAATATCCCTATCCGGTGGCATGCCCGACACGTCTGCAGGAAACACATCTGGAAAATCCCTCACAACTGGAACAAAATCAATAATGGGAGTCTCAGCTCCAACATTCCTCACAAATGCTAGATATGAAAGACAACCCTTCCCAACCATATGCTGGGCTTTCAAGAATGAGATCACTCTATTGGGAACATAATCAGTCACAACTCGCCACTCGATCCGTGGCACACCTGGTATAGCCAATGTGACTGTCTTACCATGACAGTCCAGAATAGCACGACACAGAGATAACCAATCCATGCCCAAAATGACGTCAAAATCCACCATGCTCAATAATAATAGATCCACTCAGGTCTCCAGACCCCCAATAGTCACCACACACAACCAGTACACATGGTATACAACAACAGTATCGCCTCCTGGGTAGATACATGAACAGGTAAGGCAAAACACTTACGGGGCATACTCAAATAACGGGCAAAGTATGATAACACATAAGAAAAAGTGGAACCGGTATCAAATAATACAGAGGCATCTTTATGGCAGACTAAAATAATACCTGTAATGATAGCATCTGAAGCCATAGCATTAGGTCAACCCGGAAGAGCATAGAAACATGTCTGACCACCACCTGATCGACCTCCCCCTCTAGGGCAGCCCCTGGCTGACTGACCTCTACCCCTAGCTGGATGGGCGGGTGGTGAGGTAACTGGAGCAGAAGTCGAGGGCTGATCCCTCTGTTGAGACTGACCATCACGAAGACGAGGACACTGCCTCCTCATATGCCCAAACTCTCCACACTCATAACAACTCCTCGATGCTGGAGATGGGGATTGAGGCCATCAACAACCTCCTGATCCTCCCTCGATCTATGGGAACCATCCAAACCGCATGACGGGCTAACTCAGAGAACCGCATATCATACTGCATCACCATCATCTCCCCATGACGTAGCTGCTCAAACTGCCTGCGCAGTTCCTCTCAACGCGACTGTGGTACATACTTCTCCAGGAAGAGAACGGAGAATTGCTGCCAAGTAAGGGGTGCTGCACCAACAAGCCTACGCCTCTGATACGCCTCCCACCAAGTGAAGGCAACCCTAGAAAACTGAAAGGTAGTAAATGCCACACCACTAGTCTCAAGAATCCCTGTTGTACGAAGCATCCGCTGGCACTTATCCAAGAAACCCTAGGCATCCTCGCCCTCTGCACCACTGAATGACGGAGGCTGGAATCTACCAAACCTCTCAAGTCAACGCTGCTCATCATCCAGCATAACTGGTACCACAAAATCTTGAGCTAGTGCAACCAGCTGGGCTGGAGGTGCCCCCGATGTCTGGAGTCCCTATACAACCTGCTCAGTTGTGCGAGAAATAGGAGTTTGGGTACCTTTCCTGGCCTGAGAAGTAGTAGTGGCCATAGTAACTGAAACTGCCTGAGCCAAATCGGTACACACTCATAAGAACTAAGCTAAAGCCTCTTAAAGGCCTAGAATCATAATGGGCACAGCTAGTGCCTGAGCTGGTGCTGTTGTAGCATCCATAACTGGGACCTGATCCTGAACTGGGGCAGCTAGTGGATCTACAGGTGCTGCCTTAGCTACTCTGCCCCTACCACAACCTCGACCGCGTCCTCGGCCTCTGGTGGTCCCAACTGGAGGAATCGATAGTCGTCCACCCTGCTCAGTAGCACGTGTCCTCACCATCTGTGAGAGAATGGAATAGCAGTAGTTTAGTACTCGGATCAACAAATTCGCACGACAAGAATTTCAAGAATATGAAGTTTTTCCTAAAGGTTCTGCAGCCTCTCGAGGATAAATATAGACGTCTCCGTACCGATCCGCGAGACTCCACTAAACCGGCTCATGACTCGGGAGACCTATGTAACCTAGACTCTGATACCAACATGTCACGACCCCGAATACTGGTCGTGATGGCACCTATCGCATTACTAGGCAAGCCAACCAATCCATAACCACAACCCTCTTTCTAATAACATTAAGCCATTTTCTAACGCAAGTTTTAGATACCAAATTCATTAAAAGCAATAAGGCAACAAAAAATATGCGGAAAGTCAAAATAACAATAAACTACACAGCCACAACAATCTGGTGTCACGAGTCTAGAGCCTCTAATACAAGTCTGAATACCTAATACATCAATAGTTTAGGAAATGCGGAAAAATAATAAGATAGGAGGGAGAGAACAGGGTTGAGGACGCCATGCAGCTACCTCGAAGTCTCCGTTAAATACTAAAATAGCTGGAAACCCTCACTCGGCCTCTCGGGCACCTGGATCTGCTTACAAGATGCAGGGAGTAACGTGAGTATGCCAACTCCGTAAGTAACTAGAGTAAATAAGGACTGAAAGCAGTGACGAGCAGTTCAAAAATACATAACTGAATAATCAACAGAATATCAGGTCATCTTTATAGTTTAACATCTGTTATAAAATCACGTTTCCAATTTAAGCATTTGAAATCAAATACTTAGCGGTATATCGACAGAGGCTTATTTAAAAGAAGAGTGAAATCAATGAAAACATCATAACAAGGCCTCTCGGGTAAAGGAATCACTCAGAATATGGCCCCTGAGGCAACCTCTCAGTCACTCGTGTCACACAGTACTCACTCTCAGCACTCGGCTCATTAGTATCTCATAATAATATAAATCATAGTAACCACTGTGGCGTGCAGCCCGATCCATATATAATAGTCGACTACGCTCACTGGGGGTGTGCAGACTCCGGAGGGTCTCCTACAGCCCAAGCGTCATATTGTTGCGGCGCGTAGCCCGATCCAATATGTATATCGCTGCGGCGTGCAGCCCGATCCATAACTCACATATATACAAATATCCTCACAATTAGGTTCTCAATCTCTCAGTCATTAACCTCACAGCCTCTCGGGCTTATCAATAGAGATTAGGGAACTCAGCCCAAACAATCCTCACAATTAGGAGTAGAGTGATAAAATCAGTTTTAATCATTTAAATGGGCAAAAACATGATTGAGGATATACTTCTAGTAAGTAAAGTGAGGAAAATAGTCAAAATTCCCCTAAGGGTTGCTACAGGTTGGCACAAGGCCCCAAACATGGCATACATCCCATAATACAATATAAATATCCAAAATACGGGATAACATAATATTTCCAAATCAAATACGCGACTTAATAGTCGCTACAGAATGAACCAAGTCACAATCCCTACCGGTTCACGGCCACACTCTCGTCATCTAGCATGTGTACCACCACATTTATCAAAAACAAGCCCGATACCGGGGTTTTGTACCCTCAGTTCCAGATTTACAATGGTTACTTACCTTAAACCGGTGAAAATTCTACTCCGTGATACCTTTGCCCCTCGAATCGGCCTCCATTCGTATCAAATCTATTCAAAATCAGAATCAGTGCGTCAAAATATGCTAACGGAACGAAGCCCAAGCAAAAACAATCGAAAAATACCAAAAATCCCGAAATTACCAAAACCCGACCCCAAGGCCCATGTCTCAAAATTCAGAAATTTTTACATCAATAGATTCCTCGTCTCCCAACGAGTCTATGCATATCAAGAACACTAAAATCGGAGTCCAAATGACCCTTAAATCCTCCTTCAAAGGCCTCTTAAACTCAAGCTATAATCATCCATTTTTAACCCTTTAATTCCTTTAATTACAGCCTTAATCCATGAAATAGTACCATCGAAATGTGTTTTAGGTCCAAAATCCTTACCTTAACGAAGTCTTCTTGATTTCTCTCTTCAAAATCGCTCAAAGCTCCCGAATTCGTGTTTAAAAATGGTAAAACCCTTCAAAAATTGCGAAGGAAGACATATACACATTCTGCCCAGGGATAACCGCATCTGCAGTCAAAAACCCGCTTCTGCGGTACAACATATGTAGTATATCCTCCGCTTCTACGGAAATCACTTAGCGGACAAATTCCGCATCTGCGATCCAATCTACGCACCTGCGACTCCGCAGGTGCGGTTCAGTTACCACATCTGCGATTCCTGCCTCTTCATCTCAAATCCGCTTTTGCGGCTCCCCTTCCGCACGTGCGGTGCCACACCTGCGGTCGCCGAACCGCAGGTGCGAATACACCAGAAGCAGCAAAGTTCAGCAGCTGCAATACATCTCAACTTCTCCGTTAACCACCCGAAATTACCCCGAGGCCCCCGGGACCTCAACCAAAAGCACAAACATATTCCAATACCTTATTCAAACTTGTTCCAATCATCAAAATACCTCCAACAACATTAAATCCCCCAAAACACATCGGATTCAAGCCAAACTTTCTAAAATCTTCCAAATTACGTTTTCGAACAAAAACCCAACCAAACCACATCAGAATGACCTGAAATTTGCATACACATCCCAAATGACACAACGGGACTATTGCAACTCTCGGAATTCTATTACGACCCCTATATCAAAATCTCGCCTACCAACCGGAAATCGCCAAAATATCAACTTCGCCAATTCAAGACTAAATCTACTACGGACCTCCAAAATGCATTCTGATCACGCTCTTAATCCACAAATCACCTCTCAAAGCTAACTAAACCATCGGAACTCCCATCCGAGCCCTCTAACACATAAGTCAACATCCGGTTGACTTTTTTAACTTAATCTTCCTTAAAAGAGACTAGGTGTCTCAAACCTTACCATATTCCTTCCTGATTCGATCCGACCAACCCGATGTCACATAACACGGATGAACAAAGCATAACGAAGCAGAAATGGGGAAAACGGAGCGGTAACTCATGAGACGACTGCCCGGGTCATCACATGCTCGAACCACGGAACCCGAGAATGCCTAACATTTTCTCCCGGGTTAACAGAATTCCTTATCTAGAATTTCTATTTTCGCAGACTTTTATGCAAAGTCAATTTTCCTCGATTTGGGATTCAAAATAAACTGGTGACTTGGGACACCAAATAAACTATTCCAAGTGACAACTTTGAAATAAATTAATTAAATAATTCCATTTCGAATAATGTTACTTTAATTGAAAAAACTCCCTTATATCCCCCCTTCGGATGGTAAAAAGGAGTTGTGACAGCTTTGGCGACTCCGCTGGGGAACATAACCCAGAACTTTTGTTCATGGTTTAAGAATTCGAGCTTAGAATAACTATTATATTTTTCTTTATTTATTATCTGATTTTTACATGTTTTGAGCCTAATGTGCTAAATGTCGCTTTTTACTGCTTTGATATTGTTTGAATTGTATATAAATTATTACGAAAGCCTCTTCTCTCTGAGTCTTCTAAATCATCTGGGAAGCGTGCACTTCATGTAACTTCTTTTCTGTTAAAGTCATATCCCAATTTTTGAACGAGGTTCAGACAAGTTGCAAAGCCGGTAAAGTTTCTGTATTCCCGGTACGCTGCCTCCCCTCGTCTCGAGTTGTCCGCTCGGGTAAGCCAGGTCTAGAACAATACACTCGGGGTTTTAAACCTAGTATAACAAAGCCTCATGCCGGATCCCTAGTAGGAACGCTTGTTTACATCACGTGCATTTGAATTTGTGGTCTCAACACAAGGGTTGGGTCCGTCTAGGACAGGTGTACACGAAATCAAAAGACCATCCTGATGCATTCTACTTGCTACTTGTACATTTATTTGCTTCGTATTGCATGTTGACCAGCTTATGAATAATGGAGAAAAGTTGGAAAGAAAAAATCAAATTGATTATTGAGGGAGATAATTACCTGTCTTCGAAAATCGGTGTCCCAAAAAGTACCGAAACTCTACCAAAATTTTGAGAAAGAGAAAAGGAATTTTTGCTTCGAGAAAAAATATTTGGTATTGTTTTATTATGTCAAAACTGCCCAAACTATACAAGTTTGATTCTCACCGAATGTGGGATACGTAGGCAACCCTCACCGGGTCCAACTCCATTTTTGCAAAAATAACCCAAAAAGAACAAAAATTTTGTTGTTTTGTCATAAATAAGTTAAGTGATGTCGTTCTTGTCTTAATAGCCAAAATGTCCCCAAAAGGGCACCAGAAGGCTGCTTTTGCAAGAATAGCCACCTATGGTTTCTTTTTCAAATTTTGGCCAATTAGCAAATACATCCCTAAAATCTTCTTTCCTGAGGTGTTGAAGGGGCGTATTTGCAAAGGCGGTTTTTGTTTTGAAATGAATTTTTTTTTTTAAAAAGTGATAACTTTCTCTTGAGTCAAAATAAATCATGATCTTTTAACCCATCAATCTAATAAATATGCAGGATGAGCATAATTGAAAATGAACCATTCACAGTCCTTGAAGAAATCCCATTTGGACTCCATATGTGGTGGAATGACTTAGAAAAAGTCAGCAGAGATACTGTGATAAACGTTTTGGGCGGTCTTGTTGGTCTTTTGAAAATCAAACCGAGGTTGGATGTAATTGAGCCTTTGATACCTTTTTGGGATCCGACGCATAATGTGTTCCATTTTTCTGATTTTGAGATAACCCCCATGCTTGAGAAAATAGCAGGCTATGCCAAGCATAGTGGGAATCTTAGAAGTCGGTACCTAGTGGCACCAAGAACAGTGACTCCTCATAAGTTTTTGGACCTTCTGAGCATCAGTTGGGAGGTTCAATATGGAAATCTATCTGAGGGATTTTTCACATTCTACTTCTTGTACCAGCGTTATGGCGATCCATACGGTTTTGAGGCTCCAGATACTGGCCTAACTCATTTAGGAAACAAAGATAAATGGGAAGCACGTCGGGGACTGGCTTTTATAGTGGCATTCCTAGGTGTTTTAATCTGCCCAAGAAAGGATGGAAATATAGAATTGGGTCTTGTGGGAATGGTCGACGTCATGATTAAAAAAGCTAATGGCACCCTTGTTCCAATGATCTTAGTGGAGATTTATCGACCTCTAACTGTCTGCCGAGAAGGGGGAAAATTCTTCGAGGGCTGTAATATGCTTCTACAACTTTGGATGCAAGAACATCTTTGCCACCGCCTAGGGTACATGAACTATGGCATGACTGGTCAGAACTGCATTGAAGAACATGAAAACCGGATGGTGGGTTATGAATTTCCAGAAGGTACATAGGACTGGTTTGCACATTTGAGTTCCTTAACTTCAAACAAAATTGAGTGGACATTCGGTTGACTCCCGGTCACGGAAGTCATTTACATGTCAGCCTAAGTGTGCTATCTTCTCTTAATGGGTCTCTGGAGCATTCAGCCATATGCTCCGCACAGGGTGCTGCGCCAACTAGGAAGGTACCAAACTATCCCACATGATGAAGATCTGAGCCGACAAGTCATCGAATTAGGTTCAAAAGCCATGTTCCCAGAAGGAAAAGTTCATCAGATTTGGAACTAGTGTAGATTTCTAGAGCCAAAGACTCGGGTACGGGATCTATCTAAAGGCGAATTAGAACCTAATTACATGACTTGGTTTGGTAAAAGGTTCCAAGTCCATCAGGAGCCCGAACGACCTGCTAAGAGACCCCACGTCCAATAATTCACTGATGATTCATGGGAGCAATAGGATTGGTTGGCAAAAGAGGCAAGCTAGAGAGCCACAATAAGCAAATTGGAGAGGCAGATCCGAGATCTTAAATTTGACAATAGTATACAAGTTGTTGTCGATGAAGGGGAAAAGAAGAAGCTGGCTGAAGAAAACAAAGCCCTTCGAGCCCAGATCCAAAAAATGAAAATAGCTGCTGAGAATTAGGAAAGGAGCCAAACAGATGAAAGGCTCATAAACGGTCTTAGAAGGAAAATATCTGAGTATCAGGATGACTTGAAAAAATTTGAGGTTAATTTGGCAAGAGCCGGGGCATAGTTGACAAAGAACGCAGAGGGACGGGCGGAGTTTGTACGGCAGTTGAAAAGGAAATATGAGGGAACAGTCACAAATTTGAAGAAAAGGTAACTACCAATGAAAATGAGATGGCCATACTAGCTAAGAACTTTAAAGCAGAAAGGGAACATTGTTATGCATTAATGTCCCAGCTGGAGGAAGATATGCAACATCTGCAGGGCCAAAACCATCATGACGCCCAAGTACTAGAAGCTATGTCTCAGCAAATCGGGTGTTTTCTCCAAGAAAATGGTATCATTAGGGAAAGGGTTAGAGCAATTACTGACTACATCGTCATGAAGTGTCATGAATGTGAAAACATGACTAGAACCACCTTCTTTGCAGCAGTAATGACCTTTGTTCGCCAAATAATGAGTGACCTGGATTGTTTCCAGGGGGATCTTGCGCAGAGGCCTGTGTCGAGACCAACTGATGTTCCACGGGCCCCTGGAGTAGAAGCACTTATGTATTATTAATTTTTGTATCGAGTCTGTATTTCAGTTTCCAATTTTAGAGTCTGTTTCGAGTCTGTCATTTTCTTTTCTTTTTTTTTCAATTCCTATAAAATATGATGGAGTCATTTGTAATAGAAAAGATTAGGAGTTTTTATTAATGAAATTTGAAGAAAAACCAAAATTGTGTTTATTTATTTTAATGCATCTATTCCTTGAACTACGTGATGATCTAATTCACGCGGCATCATAATACATAGGCAATCATCATCGAATCCGGTCATGATTTTGTAAATAACTCAAATAAAAGAGAAAGTATGGAAAGACAAGAGAGAAAATGAGAGTGCAAAAGAGAGCAAGAGAGAAGATCGGGGAGATAAACAATAGCTGGGATGAGACATGCAATCGTTGCAAAACATGTAGAAACACTTTTAACTGCATAGGTGTATCACACCCCCAATGTGCGATTTACTATGTGTTAATTGCTTCAAACTAAACGGTTTGTTGTCTACTATTGAGTATAGGTTCTGTTTTAAGGTGGTTGGTTTGTATTAACCTAGCTTCACACCCATACTTTACAAGATCCAAGGGCAGTGTAGAAATGTCATCTGAAGGTCATCCACCAACAATTCCCATCCCAGCGGATAGCCCGCTGTCAGTTATCGCAACCTCAGAGTCAGCGACTACAGAATAGATCAGGGCACTGTGCCTCTGCATGTTGGAAATGTGGGACGCCTGGTCCAATGGTAGAGAGCCGCCAAGTGCCATACTCGGTTTCCCCGAGCTAATTCCCAGGGCAAGTGGAAATTCCAACGTCCCAATAAGTTACCCAAATACCCCACTTGGATACCCCACTATCTCAGTTCACTTCACCGGAACACCTTCTGAGGTTCGCCCCTTGGTAGTTTCGGGAGTGGCCTCCAACATATTTACCGCACCACCAACCTTGGCTACGGTACACCCAACTATGCCCAGGCCAAGCTTTGATCCATCATCTTTCACATTCCAAGTATCATCTTTTCCACCAGAACCTCCCCATTTCACCACCAATTTCCACCCTCAACAACCCCGGTACGGGTTTACCGCGGGATAGAAGAAGGCTACAAAGAACCCCGAGTAGGAGGAGATCACTCAGAAAATGAGGAGCATGGAACATAGCCTTTAGAATATACAAGGTTTGAGAGGACAAACCCATGCCCCTGGGTTTAAAGACCCCAAAGTTCGAAAAGTATGACAGGCACGAGGATCCCATAGCCCACTTCAAGAGATATTGCAATCAATTAAGAGGGGCAGGCGGAAAAGAAGAGATCTTAATGGATTATTTCGGAGAGAGTCTAGTTGGCATTGCATTTGAGTGGTACATGGATCAGGACATATCTCGTTGGCACATTTGGGATGATCTGGCTCGAGATTTTGTCAGATTTCAGTATAACATAGACATAGCTCCCTACAAGAATTGTCTGTCGAATCTCTAGAAGAAGTCATCAGAAAGTTTCCGAGAATATGCTATTAAATGGCGCGAACAAGCGGCCAGGGTCAAGCCCCCGATGGATGAAACGGAAATGGTTAGTGTTTTTCTACAAGCCCAAGAGGCTGACTACTTTCAGAATATGATGTCTGCAATGGGAAAACTGTTTGCTGAGGCTATCAAGATTGGTGAGATGGTCGAGAATGGTCTGAAAACAGGGCACTTAGAGCCAATCTTCCATAAGAGCTACATCCCAAGCAATTCAAAGCGGGTCCGGATGTGTAGCAAACAGAAAGAAGAAAGAAGAGGTGGCGATGGCAGCTTCAAGTCTGAGAAACCCCCGTCCACCCAGAGGTTACTTCCATCCAAGCACCTTACAACATTATTATCCTCCTCAGGATGTGGCCTATGCTATGGCTCCTCAGCCGTACATAGTAATGAACGCCCAGCCATACACTCGGCCACAATAATAGTTCAACCAAAATCGAGCTCCATTTCCTAGAAATAACCCTCATCACCAAGCTCAGTATAATCCCCGACTTCCATAAAATAACTTCCCCTACAATGCCCATGCTCGAGAACCACCCAGGAAAACAAACTTCACGCCTATTGGTGAATCATACTCTAGCCTTTTCCCTAAACCGGTCCAAATGGGTTTGTTGCAACCCGTACCCCAAACCAAGCAAAACTTAGAGTTGCCCTCCTACCAAGCCGGTACTCGATGTGCTTACCATTTGGGAGCAGAAGGGCATGACACTGAAGACTGTTGGACTCTCAAAAGGGCAATTGAAAATTTAATAGAACAAAAGAGAGTAGTGTTGAAAGATGAAGAGATCCCCAATGTGACCAACAACCCATTGCCGGTCCATAATAATGGGCCAGTTATTGGGATGATTTGTGAAGATAAAGAGTTTGACCCAGCCCTGAAAGCCATCATTGCCATAGTCGATGTGGAAAAGAAACCGAAGGCTACCGCAAACCAAGGTAAGGGGGAGAAGAAGAGTAACTCTGCTCCTCAAAGTGAAGAAAAGACTGTGGAAAGTAAAACAGGGGCAGTACCCCCTAAAGACGCCATTCTTTATGTTTCTCGAGCTTATAGGAAAGAACAATTGGTGTTGAGTCCTCCTAAGAGGTTCGAACTGAACAAGGGACCTAAGATGTACGTGCCAAAAGGGGCCTATGTGGTATGTGAGACTAGTAATTTCACCAAGGCTGAATGAGCCCGTGGTTATTGGTTGCGGAAACCCATGGCAGACCCTACTGACGTCCCATGGAATTACAACAAGACGATAGAAACCTACAAGGGAAAAGAGGTCCTAGAAGAAGCAAATGAAACTAACCCAGCTGAGAAATACCTCAATCTGGAGGAAGTGAATAATGCCAAGCAGAAGCGCTTCCCACTCAAAAAGCCTGTTAGTGCCGAAGAAGCAGAGGAATTCTTCCGTAAAATGAAAATCGCGGACTACGAGATAATTGACCATCTCCAGAAGTCTCCTGCTCAGGTCTCGTTTTTGTCTTTGTTGACAAGCTCAACTGAGCATCAGAAAGTGTTGATAAAAACCATCAATGAAGCTTATGTTTCGATTGTAACCACTGTCGAACAACTGGAAAGGATGGTAGAAAGATTCTTCGCAGTCAATCATATTTCCTTTAGCAAGAATGACTTGCCCTCAGAAGGGGCCGCCCACAACAAAGCCCTCCATTTGGCAGTTAAATGTGAGGGGTATTATAAGAAAAGAGTCATGCTAGATGGCGAATCCAGAGTTGATATCTGCCCTCTCTCAACTTTGCAAAGAATGGAGATTGGGACCAAGAGAATCAGGCCTAACAATGTCTGTGTGCATGCCTTTGATGGCATCAAGAGAGACACCATAGGCGAGATCGATTTGATTTTGACTATCGGTCCTATGGATTTCGAGGTGACATTTCAGGTCCTGGACATGGATACCTCCTATAATTTTCTCTTACGATGTCACGGCCTTGGTTCGCCTCCCGTGAACCATTGTGATGGCACCAAGTCTCTACGACTAGTTAAGCCTAAACTTGCGGAAGATAACCAAAACTTGCAAAAGTAAAATAATTTTAAAATAGAAATAAGGCAATAATAGTGTTAAATGTGTCGCTCGGCATACACCATATTTATATAGATCTCAAAACCAATATCTAAATCCATGGCCCGGAAACCCACAAATCACAAGCTAAGATCAATACTGCATAGCTCTAACTCCGGAATATCTAATAAGAACAAGAAAGTATAGAAGGGCAAAATACTCAACGCAGGAACAGAAAGGGACTTCTCGGTCTGCTAATGCAGAAGATGTACCTCGAAGTCTCTAGAGCAGTTGCCTCCTTAAGGATGACAGGCCTGAGTAGCGGTACCTGGATCTGCAAATGAAAAACATGCGCAGAAGGGGCATGAATACACCACAGCGGTACTCAGTATGTGCCAAACCTAACCTCGGTTGGGTAGTGACGAGGAAGGTCAAGGCCCTACTGAGGTTAAATAAAATATAAAGATCAACATTATAGAACAGAACAGTATAAATAAGTACGGCAGTAAAATAACACAGGATGTACAGGACAACAACAACTATGCAGACACAAGGTAAACATGGAAAGAAAATACAGCTTAGCACCAATGGTAACAATCGGGGATCTCCCAGGATACCGTCCTATAGTCCCATCTGTTCATATCCAGTGGATCTCCCAGGATACCGTCCCGTAGTCCAATTCATAGTGCATGGGGATCTACCAGAATCCCGTTCCGTAGTCCCAAATGTAAATACCAGTACTGGAGGAATCTACTAGGTGCATTCGTGTAGTTTCATATAACTGTGCAGGGGGATCTACCGGGAATCTAACCCGTAGTCCCAAAGTAAATGTGCAGGGGGATCTACCGAGAATCTTACCTGTAGTCCCAAAGTAAACAGACAAGGGGGAGCTACCGGAATCCCACATCCGTAGTCCCAATGTAAATACACAGCAGCAGCAAGAAACTATTCAGAGAAGGGAAATTTCATATTAAGGCAACAAATAATTCTAGCCTAGCATGCTGCATAGAGTTCAGGTAAACAGATTGAGCAATCAACGCAATTAAATCATTTAGACATGCTTTACTAAGCTAACAACATGCTTAATAGTACAAGTAATGAAAACAGAAGAAGAAACATATTAATAAGTACTTAAAGAAAACTGGATTTCCAACAATTTTCAAAAGTACGCACTCGTCACCTCACGTACAAGGTAATTTAATTACCAATTATACCAAATCCTAAGGGGAAGGTCCCCCCAAACAAGGTTAGACAAGCCACTTACCTCGAACTGGCTCAAAATCAATCTAAAACCACGTTCTTGCCACGAGTACTCGACTCCAAATGGCCCAAATCTATTCAATTCAATTTCATAATGTAAATAACACTTCAAGTAACTCATTCTACAATTAAATTCTAAGCTAATACGCGAAATTAGGTAAAATGACCAAAACGCCCCTCAGGCCCATGTCTCGGAATCAGGTAAAATTTACATTTTCAGAAATCTCGTACTCTCACGAGTCTATACATAACGAGAACACTAAAATTGGAGTCCAAATGACCCCTAAATACTCATTTAAAGGCCTCTTAAACTCAAGCCCTAATTACCAATTTTTCCCAAATTTTTCACCACTAATTAGGTCTTTAATCACATAAAAATGATTTAAAAAGTCAAGGTTGTTACCTCCAAGTGATTCCCCTTTGTTTTCCTCAAAAATCTCTCTCAAAAGCTTAAAATCCGGATGAAAATTGTGAAAGAAAAGCTCAAATTTGCGAAGGCAACTATTTATATGTTCTGCCCAGCGATTTCCGCATTTGCGACCCTTGGACCGCATCTGCGGTCCCGCTTCTGCAGAAACTACGTGGCATTTGTGATTTTCATTAAATAACCAGAAACCGCACCTGCGATCACCCCTTTCGCAGATGCGCCACCGCTTCTGCAGAACCTGAAGAAAGGACCAAAATCTGCTTCTGCGGCGCCGCATCTGCGGTCCCCAAACCGCTGGTGCGAAAATACCAAAAGCAGCAAAAATACAGCATCTGCAACATTTCCTCAACTTCTCGTTAACCCCGAAATCATCCTGATGCCCCCGAGACCTCAACCAAAGGCATCAACATATCCTAAAACCTTATTCAAACTTGTACCAATGTTCAAAACACTTCAAACAACATCATAACAACCAAAACACATCGGATTCAAGCCTAAGTTTCTAAAATCTTCCGAATTCTGTTTTTGATCAAAAACCCAACCAAACCACGTCCGAATGACCTGAAATTTTGCACACACATCACATTCAACACTACGGAGCTACTCCAACTTCTGGAATTCCATTCAAACCCTCAGATAAAAATCTCACTATCGAACCGGAAGCTTCAAAATTCGACCTTTCAGTATTTCAAGCCTAAATTAGCTACGGACTCCAAATCACCATCCGAAAACGCCCCTAAGCCGAAATCACCCAACGGAGCTAACGGAACCATTGGATTTCCATTATGAGTCCGTCTTCACACCGTTCCAACTACAGTCCACTTTCCAACACTTAAGCTCTCATTTAGGGACTAAGTGTCCCAAAACTCTCTGAAAACTTAAAATCGAACATCCCGGCAAATCAAAATAGCAGAAATAAACTTGGGGAAAGCAGTTAATAGGGGATCGAGGTGTTAATTCTTAAGACGCCCGGCCGGGTCGTCACATCCTCCTACACTTAAACATCTGTTCGTCCTTAAACGAGCATAGAGACATACCTGAAGTAGTGAAAAGATGAGGGTAACGGCTGCGTATATCCTACTCGGTCTCCCAGGTCACCTCCTCGACCAGCTGACCCGCCATTGAACCTTCATTGATGCAATGTTCTTTGACCTCAACTTTCTGACCTGCTTGTCCAATATCGCCACTAGCTTCTCAACATAGGATAGATCCTTGTCCAACTGGACTGAACTGAAATCCAACACGTGCGACGGATCACCATGATACCTTCGGAGCATCGAAACATGAAATACCGGATGAACTCCTACCAAGCTGGGAGGTAAGGCAAGCTCATAAGCAACCTCCCCAACACGACTCAATATCTCAAAAGGGCCAATAAACCTCGAACTCAACTTCCCTTTCTTCCCAAATCTCATGACGCCCTTCATAGGCGAAACTCGAAGCAGAACCCGCTCTCCAACCATATAGCTAATGTCACGAACCTTCCAGTCTGCGTAACTCTTCTATCCTGACTGGGTTGTACGGAGTCTATCCTGAATCACCTTAACTTTCTCCAAAGCATCCTGAACTAAGTCTGTGCCCAATAATCTAGCCTCACCCGGCTCAAACCAACCCACCAGAGACCTACACCACCTACCATATAAAGCCTCTACGGTGCCATCTGAATGTTGGACTGATAATTGTTGTTGTAAGCAAACTCCGCCAATGGCAAGAACTAATCCCAAGACCCTCCAAACTCAATCACACACGCACGGAGCATATCCTCAAAAATCTGAATAGTGTGCTCGGACTGTCTGTCAGTCTGCTCAACTCCACCCGAGTACCCCAACTCTTGTTGAACAACCCTCCAGAATCGTGATATGAACGGAGTACCTCTATCCGAAATTATGGACATTGGAATACCATGTAGACGAACAATCTCCCGGATATAAATCTCCGCCAACTGCTCCGAAGAATAGGTAATACACACAGGAATAAAATGAGCGGGCATGGTCAGCCGATCTACAATCACCCAAATAGCGTCGAACTTTCTCAATGTCCATGGGAGCCCAATTACAAAGTCCATGGTGATCCGCTCCCACTTCCATTCCGGAATCTCTATCTGCTGAAGCAACCCACCCGGTCTCTAGTACTCATACTTCACCTGCTGACAGTTGAGGCATCGAGCTACAAATCCAACTATATCCTTCTTCATCTGCCTCCACCCATGGTGTTGTCTCAAATCTTGATACATCTTTGTGGCACTTGGATGGATGGAATACCGCAAACTATGGGCCTCCTCTAGAATCAACTCTCGAAGCCCATCAACATTAGGTATGCAAATCCGACCCTACATCTTCAATACCCCATCATCATCAATAGTCACATCTCTAGCATCACTGTGTTGAACCTTGTCCTTGAGGACAAGTAAATGAGGGTCATCATACTGTCGCTCCCTAATACGATCAAATAAAGAAGACTGAGAAACCACACAAGCTAGAACCTGACTGGGCTCTGAAAGATCCAATCTCACAAACTGGCCGGCTAAGGCCTGAATATCCATCGCTATAGGCCTCTCCGATGTGGGTAAATAAGCCAAACTCCCCAAACTCTCTGCCTGGCGACTCAAAGCATCGGCCACCATATTGGCCTTGCCCGGGTGATATAGAATAGTGATATCATAGTCCTTTAGCAACTCTAACCACCTCCTCTAGCACAAATTTAGATCCTTTTTCTTGAATAGGTGCTACAAGCTCTGATGGTCAGTATAAATCTCACAGGGAACCCCGTATAAATAATGGCGCCAAATCTTCAGGGCGTGAACAATGGCAGCTAACTTAAGGTCGTGAACAGGGTAATTCTTCTCATGTACCTTCAACTATCTGGACGTGTAGGCAATCACCCTACCGTCCTACATCAACATTGCTCTGAGGCCGATCCTTGAGGCATCACAATAGACCTTATAAGACCCCGAACCTGTAGGCAATATCAAAACTGGGGCTGTAGTCAAAATTGTCTTGAGCTTCTGAAAGCACGCCTCACACTCCTCTGCCCACTAAAATGGAGCACCCTTCTGGGTCAACCTGGTCATAGAGGCTGCAATCGATGAAAATCCCTCCATAAAACGATGGTAGTAACCCGCCAAACCAAGGAAACTGTAGATCTCTGTAGCTGAGGATGGTCTGGGCCAACTCTGCACGGCCTCTATCTTCTTCGGATCAACTTGAATACCCTCACTCGATACCACGTGGCCTAAGAATGCCACTAAATCTAACCAAAACTCACATTTCGAGAATTTAGCGTATAACTTCTTCTCTCTCAGAGTCTGAAGCAGGGTCCTTAGGTGCTGCTCATGATCTTCCCGACTCCGGGAATACACCAAAATATCATCAATAAAGACAATGACGAATGAGTCAAGATACAGTCGGAACACACTGTGCATCAAATGCATAAAAGCTGCTGGGGCATTGGTCAGCCCAAATGACATAACAAGGAACTCGTAATGACCATACCGAGTCCTGAAAGTAGTCTTCGAGATATCTGGCTCCTGAGTCTTCAACTAGTGGTAACCTGAGTGAAAATCAATCTTAGAAAACACCCGTGCGCCCTAAAGCTGATCAAATAGATCATCAATACGAGGCAAAGGATAATGGTTCTTCATTGTAACCTTGTTCAACTGGCAATAATCAATACACATACGCATAGAACCATCTTTTTTCTTCACGAACAAGACAGAAAAACCCCAAGGTGATACACTAGGCCGAATAAAACCCTTATCAAGCAATTCCTATAACTGATCCTTCAACTCAGAAGGAGCCATACGATATGGAGGAATAGAAATGGGCTGAGTGCCCGGCAACAGATCAATGCCAAAATCAATATCTCTATCTGGCGGCATGCTTGGAAGATCAACTGGAAACATATTAGGAAAATCCCGTACTACTAGGACTGAGTCAACTGAAGGGGTATCAATAATGACATCTCTCACATAAGCTAAATACGCGTCACACCCTTTCTCAACCATACGCTGAGCCTTAAGGAAAGAAATAACTCTGCTGGGAGTATGATCTAAAGTACCCCTCCACTCAACACGCAGTACACCTGGCATAGCCAGTGTCACGGTTTTGGCATGACAATCAAGAATAGCATAATGGGGTGACAACCAGTCCATGCCCAAGATAATATCAAAGTCTACCATGCTGAGCAACAATAAATCGGCTCTGGTCTCAAAACCACTAAGAGCAACCAAACACGACCGATAAATGCGGTCCACAACAAGGGAATCTCCCACAGGAGTAGAAATATAAACAGGGGAACTCAAAGAATCCCGAGGTACACTCAAATGCAGAGCAAAATAAGAAAACACATAAGAGTAAGTGGAGCCTGGATCGAATAGAACCGATGCATCTCTGTGACAAACCAGTATAATACCTGTGATGACAGAATTGGAGGCAACAGCCTCGGTACGGGAAGGAAGGTCATAGTATCTAGCCTGGCCTCCCCCTCCAGGGAAACCTCTACCTCCCCGACCTCCACCTCTAGCTGGATGGGTAGGTGGGTAGCAATTGGAGCTGTAACCATAGCTTGAAAATTCTACGGGGCATGCTGTGGCTGAGAAGTCTGCGGAGGCGCACCCCTCCCAAGCCTGGGGCAATCCCTCACCATATGGCGTATGTCACCACACTCGAAACAAGCTCTGGGAGGACGTGGTAGCTGTGACTGGCTAGGGCCAGGTCTACTGGACTGACCTCTGAAAGCACCTCGCGCGGGAGGTGCGCTAGAAACTGGAGGTGCATAATAAGGCTCCTAAGATCTAGGAGGAGCTGGAGCACTACTGGCTGCTGGAAGAGCTGAATGAATAGGGCGACTCGTATAACCCCTACCATAACGACCTACAGTTGGGGTACAGGCACCAGAATAATGGCCCGACTCTCGAGACTTCTAGGCCTCCCCCTCCTCTCTCTCCCTAGCATGCATACCCTCAATCCTCCTAGCAATGCTCACCACCTACTGAGAAGAAATATCCATCTCCAACTCATGAGCTATGCTAGATCTGATGTTGGGAATAAAGCCCTCAATAAACCGGCGAACCCTCTCACGGATAGTAGAAACCAAGGCCGGTGCATGCCTAGCCAAACTGGTGTAACGAACAGCATACTCTGAAACAGTCATAGCACCCTGACGCAAATACTCAAAATCTGCGCGTCATGCATCCCTGAGGCTCTGAGGAACATACTCCCTCTGGAACTGATATGAAAACTGAGTCCAAGTCAGTGAAGCAGCCTCATCTGGACTATCTAACTCATAGGTGTGCCACCACTCATAGGTGGCCCCTCGAAGCTGGAAAGTAGTGAAGGAACCCCCGCTTGATCCTAATATACCCATGGTACAGATAATGCGGTAACAATCATCAAGAAATCCCAGAGCATCCTCCGATGCTAGACCATTGAATACATGAGGCTTGTACTTCTTGAACCTCTCAAGCCTTAGTTGCTCATCCTTAGAAGCAGCTGCCCTGTCCTCGAGCTGAACTGGCACTACAAACGGTATAGGGATAATCTTAGGGACCTGCTCAACATGCACTCGCTGCTCAGGAGTGCGGGTGGCAGGAGTCCGTGCTACTTCCCCGGCCTGGGATGTGACTGCAGCAAGGGGAAGCAACCATGCCTGAGCCAAAGTGGTGTACACGCTCATGAATTGTGCTAAAGTCTCCTGAAGAGTTGGAGTAGTAGTAGCAGTAGGTGTGTCAGGTTCCTAGACTCTGGCTAGAACTGCTGGTGGTACCTCGATGGCAGCTCGTGCAGGTGCTCTGGCTGCACCACATACGCGTCCTTGGCCTCTACCCCGACCCAAGCCTCTGACGGCTGTAGTGGGGGGCGCAGGTGACTGATCATCTCGGGTAGCACTTGTCCTCACCATCTGTGAGAGAATAGAAGACAGAAGTTTAGTTGATGATGTCAAAATATCACACGACAAGGAAATCAAATGAAGTGGAATTTTCCTAACAGTTACATAGCCTCTCGTAGATAAGTACAGATATCTCCGTACCGATTAGCGAGACTCTAATAAACCGGCTTGTGATCCGTGACTCCTATGAACCTAGAGCTCTAATACCAACTTGTCACGACCCCGGTTCACTCCCCATGAACCATCATGACGGCACCTAGTCTCTACGACTAGGTAAGCCTAAACTTGCGGAAGATAACCAAAACTTGCGGAAGATATCCAAAACTTGCGAAAGTAAAATAATTTAAAATAGAAATAAAGCAATAACAGTGTTAAATGTGTTGCTCGGCACACACCATATTTATATAGATCTCAAAACCAATATCTAAATCCAAGATCCGGAAACCCATGAATCACAAGCTAAGATCAATACTACATAGCTCTAACTCCGGAATATCTAATAAGTTAGGAAAGTACAGAAGGACTAAATACTAAAAGTAGGAATAGAAAGGGACTTCTCGGTTTGCGGACAAGACAGATGTACCTCAAAGTCTCTAGAGAAGTTGCTTCCTCAAGGATGATAGGCGTGAGTAGCTGTACCTGGATCTGCACATGAAAAACATGTGCAGAAGGGGCATGAGTACACCATAGCGGTACTCAGTAAGTGTCAAGCCTAACCTCGGTTGGGTAATGACGAGGAAGGTCAGGGCACTACTGAGGTTAAATAAAATATAAAGATCAACATTATAGAACAGAACGGTATAAATAAGTACGGTAGTAAAATAACACAAGATGTATAGGACAACAACAATTATGCAGAAATAAGGTAAATATGGAAAGGAAATACAGTTTAGCACCAATGGTAACAATCAGGGATCACCAGGATACCGTCCTGTAGTCCCATCTATTCATATCCAGTGGATCTCCCGGGATCCCGTCCCGTAGTCCAACTCATAGTGCGCGGGGATCTACCGAAATCCCATTCCGTACTCCCAAATATAAATATCCAGTACTAGGGGAATCTACCAGGTGCATTCCCGTAGTTCCATATAACTGTGCAGGGGATCTACCGGGAATCTAACCCGTAGTCCCAAAGTAAATGTGCAGGGGGATCTACAGGGAATCTAACCCGTAGTCCTAAAGTAAATAGACAAGGGGGAGCTACCAAAATCCCATATCTGTAGTCCCAATGTAAATACACAACAACAGCAAGAAACTATTCAGAGAAGGGAAATTTCATATTAAGGCAACAAATAATTCTAGCCTAGCATGTTGCATAGAGTTCAGGTAAACGGATTGAGCAATCAAAGCAATTAAATCATTTAGACATGCTTTCCTAAGCTAACAACAGGCTTAATAGTACAAGTAATGAAAGCAGGAGAAGAAACATACTAATAAGTACTTAAAGAAAATCGGATTTCCAATAATTTTCACAAGTACGCACTCGTCACCTCATGTACAAGGCAATTCAATTACCAATTATACCAAATCCTAAGGGGAAAGTCCCCCACACAAGGTTAGACAAGTCACTTACCTCGAACTGGCTCAAAATCAATCTGAAACCACGTTCTTGCCACGAGTACTCGACTCCAAATGGCCCAAATCTATTCAATTCAATTTCATAATGTAAATAACACTTCAAGTAACTAATTCTACAATTAAATCCTAAGCTAATACGCGAAATTAGGTAAAATGACAAAAACGCCCCTCGGGCCCACATCTCGGAATTGGGTGAAATTTACATTTTCAAAAACCTCGTACTCTGACGAACAAGAACATTGAAATTAGAGTCCAAATGACCTCTCAAATCCTCATTTAAAGGCCTCTTAAACTCAAGCCCTAATGTTACACCCCGCAATATTACATCAATATAACGTCCCCCAGTGTTATATTATGACAATGTTATGATCTGCAGTACTATATTACGATGATTTTGCATTATGCAGTATTACATTACGGAGATGTTACGCTTCGCAATAATAAGTTACGACAATGTTGCACCTTGTAGTATTGTACGTTGAATTTGTCATAAGGTAATTGACATCAGTCCAAGGAAAAGATTATTTGGGGATTATAAGGATCATAAGTGATGAGTAAATTCGTGAAGGTAACAGGGTACGCAAAATCGAAGAAAACGAATTTTGTCAAAGTTTGGCATTTTGGGATAAAATACGGGCCGAGCGTTAATACTTGATATTTATGGACTAGTGACATAAAAGGTACTACATGACTATGATATTATGGTGTACAAGGTATGTTAAAAGAGAGCAGTATTTTAAGTAAGTTGAGATAATTTTTAATTATGCGGGTAATTGATTAATTACCGGATAATGGGACATTACCTAATTAATTGGGGATATATTGTATAAGTATTAAAAAAAGGATGAGGTGGCAGCCCCCATTTAATTGGTATGACTCATACCACAAATTAAAATGTGGTATCTAAGTGTCATGCAACTCATACCACAAATTAAAAGGTGGCATCCAAGTGTCATTTGCATGACACTAACGTACAAGACTACAAGGACCTTAAGGGTGGATTATGGTCTTAATTGGGTCAAGTTGGAATTAAATCCTCACATATTTTTAATGGGTTTCTTCGCATGTATAATCAACTGTAAGGTTTGAACAATAAGAATAAATATTGGTTCGACATTTGCAACCAAAAGTAGTGATGCCAAATTATTTGGATCATGCCAAATATTATTAATTGTTCAGTGATTTAAGCCTAATGAATGGCAATATGGAACGTGATTTAATAGAGCCAGTACACTTTGAATATGAAGGACAAGAGAACATCTTTTGTTGCTGGAAACTCATACAAACTGATTGAGATATTTAGGCAAGAGGTATTTCAACAAGGCTCACTGATACAAATGTATGATAGAAACAAGAACTTCATTGGGAAATTATAACTTTGTACACATATGTTATAGCAGGTATGTTAAGGTTAATTTCTTCCTTCATTTTGCATGATCTCGTCATTACACAAGTTTGATAACGATGCATAAAGACAAATTCATATCCCGGAATTTACGTATATTTTGCTAGTCTCGCAAATTGCGTATATTTTCCTAGTTTTATAAGTTATAATATTCTCCTTATCAGGACTTCATATTCAGTTGAGTATTTCCTTCTTCTAGTCAAGAGAGTAGAAAATTTACATATATACAGTATTAAAAGTATTTTCATTACCATCGAGCTATAATCAATGGGTAGGCCCCTATTGGGCAACCTCTAATTAGATGGTAAGTTATATACCGATCCTACTGTGGCCGAGCGGTTATAAGCGAGCCCAGTTGGTCGAGATACATAACCTAGTATGGCCGAGCGCGTATGAGCGAGCCTACTACGGTAGAGTAGATATATATGTTAGTGAGCCTTATAGGGCCGGACAGCTATTTTACTTAATATATTGAGAGAATTGAGTTAGTATCAGTAGGTAAGTATATCTTCAGATTATCTTTGACTTCTAGCTACTTGCAGTTATTATATTATCAGTTTAGTTTCAGCTTTCATTATTTTGCCTTACATACTCAGTACATTATTTCGTACTGACGACCCTTTTCTGGGGGTGCTGCATTTCATGCGTGCAGGTCAGACAGACAGACGGGTAGGCTTCTTTAATAAGTGTTGCCCGAGTTCACCTTGATCGGTAAGCTCCATGCCTTTTTAGAGTTTTCGGAACTAGAACCTTATGTACATCTTGTATATATAGGTATACATGTTACAAGTAGGTCGTGAAGCTATTCCGATAACAGTATATCCATTAGTAGAGGCTTGTAGACATATCCTGTCAGTTAATGTAGTATGTTGGGCTTCCAGGCCTTGTATGTATTCTTGGTTGGGTTGTCAGCTGTAATAATTATGACGGCCTTGTCAGCCCGGCTTTATATTGATATTTAGCCAGCATTCGCAGTTGTCTTGTAATGTGGCCCATGGCCAAAGTATGAAATCACATGTTCAGAGTTCCTTAGTCCCAAGTTGGTATACAAGGATAGGTGAGGCACCGGGTGCCCGTCTCACCCCCCAGGTTCGGGGCGTGACAAAAGTGGTATCAGAGCAGTTCTGTCCTAGGGAGTCTACAAGCCATGTCTAGTAGAGTCTTGTTTATGGGTGTGTCGTGCACCACACTTATAAGCAGGAGGCTACAGGGCATTTAGGATTGTCATTCTTTCTTCTTGCTCTAGATCGTGTGGTAGATCCTCTTGGCTTCAGCTGTTAGTACACCCCTAAAGGGGGGATTATGGAGTAATGTGGCATTAAGTCAAAATTAAATAGTTCTAGTGACTATGGAATGGTAAAGGAAGAATGCGATAAATGAAAGAGGAATGAGATAGCACTTATCCAAATCTTACAGATACACTACGATTCAAGAATATTGTACAAGTACGACGTCAAGGAGAGGAAGTAAAGGTTCCTGCCCGAGCTGTTATTAATAAATAAGGAGCCAGTGCGAGACGTAAGTTAAGATAAAGTAAATAACCCAAGAAAGATTATGAGGAATATTGATATGAGAATGGGCCAAGGAGTAGTTAGTGAGTGGTCAGGAAGATCCCATTTATGGCTAAACAGGAGGTTACAGACAAGTCATTAGATCGTGTGAGATAAACATAGTAGAACACAACATTGAGAGTTCAGCCTCGAAAAATATCATTATAATACTTGAGATATATTCAAACAAGAGTTGGGGTAGTTAAAGACACCATACGAGTGTTACAGGAAAGTGCCATTGGGAAGACAGTCAAAATAACAGTTCAAAAGCAACCATACAAGCACAAGGGCATGAAGGTAAGCAACTACGGATGATTATAGGCAAGTAAGAACATAAAAAAAGGGGTCCGTAATAAGCTCACAGCTTTGCGAGAGTCAAGGGTTCCCCCTAAGTACTACAACAAAAGACTAGCTGAGAAGAAATGGTCGTATAACAACAATCTCGCAACAACATTATAAGCATTCCAAAGGAAAGTGATACCTACCGTGGCTAATGAACGGGAAGTAAGAATTAAAAATAATATTCGGGATCATATGAGTTGTATGGAATTTCAATATATATGGGCACTAAGATAAGCTAAGTATGGACGCAACAAGGGGCAAAAAGATCAGGAAAAGTAATATCTTACGTTTAAAGAAAGCTAAGATGGAAAAAAAGGGAATTACTCGATCAATGATCTAGAGTTGGTTGTGTTAAGAACTCACTTAATGGTTTGAAGTTTTATATATGCAGCATATACAGCCGTAGAAGGTTCTGGTATACGTTAAAAGAAAACATATTTGAGCCCAGGTCATAAACGAAGGATTAAATTGTTAAACGATTGTATCATGCATATTCCTCAGCGCCTATGAAAGGCTAAACAGAATAAGTAATACTATGAACCACATATTGGAAGATAGCTTAAGCTGACGTAAAGGTCGATCAGCAGAAGGAGGAAACTAAAGAGTTACATCACCCAAGTAAATCAGGAGTTTGATTATTGCACCCAGAAAAATAGAAGCATCGTGATCGAGAACATTGCAAGATCTCACTTAAAATCAGAGGTACGAAAGAAATAGAAGATGTGATGTGAGGCTTTAAGGAAAGTAAGGTAAAGGTGAACAATGTACGAGATACTCAAAAGCAGAAGGTTGAGGATATTCCATACTTGGGATAGAAGGCTAGAAGCGCGAGGATTCAATATCCAAGAATGATAGCGGTATCGTCAGTGGCATATCTTCTAGTCAATGATTTCTAAGTACTGAGAGATCTAGTTAAGAGAGTAAAGAAGAGTTAGAGATGATATCATGTCTAGCTTGATGTTCTAAAATAACACAAGGATATTCAAGCAAGTTGAAGGAAGATTACGACTAGTATAAATAGATATGTATAGGTCGCAAGCTAAAGTATGGTAAAGCGACAAGGTTTTAGACAGGAATGCGGATAAGAAAGGTCAATGAGAAGGTGACGAGAATGGATTAGTCCTCAGGATTAGGCCGTGAAAACAAGGGAGCTAATGGCTTCTCTATGTTATAGTAAGCTCAGTATAGCCTGAATGAACTCAAAGAAGTCTAAGACTAATATCATTTGAAAGATATGAGGGTGTAATTGTGGTAGATAAAGAATGACATTTGGGCCTTCGTTTGAATAATTATTTTAAAAAAAGAAGAAGAGAAAATAGAAGAAGATAAGGAGAAAAAGATTTCGCTGGCGGCACAAAATTAAGATACCCCCATAAGGTGAATCACATTGAGACACTATGAGATACGATTATGGGAATCACTTTGAATATTCCTTGAGGTAACGTAAGCCCTAGGGGCAAAGTATTACATAAGAAGTTTCAAGTTATCAGTGGTATATTGTAAATCAATATTAGGTGAATCAACAATGGATGGACAAAAGTCACAAAGTATGAGATGAGATTAGGTCGGCATTCTAAAGATGAGCTGTAATGAGGAAACATTAAAGGACTTAAATTTATACATATGGAATAAGCAACGAGAGTAAGTTGGGATTTGGTAGCAGACCTCAGCATCAATAAATTAAAGTAAGAGTTATGGCAGTAAATTCATCCGGATGGCTAAACGGACCTATGCGATGAGATACAACAATATTCGTAAATCCAAGAAAGTATCGAGCAAAGGACTTCAATATACCTATAGAGGCCAGAGAGGCATCCTATTAAGCTTTGTATATACAAAGTAAGGCCTACAGATTGACTAAAATGTAAAAGGAAAAAAAGGAAAAAGGAAAGATGAATCGCATAAGTGCACCTACAAATCCAGGGTCACACAGGTCGCCTGACAAGAGGTAACAGAAGTCGCAAGATTATGAAGATTTCGACCATATGTCATGATATGAGCAAAAAGACTAAAGGGGGGAATACCCTAAACTTTGGATTTATTCACAGAGAAACTGCTTGAATGGAAAGAAGAGTATTAATGTATTCACAAGAGTTATAAGTTACGAAAATGATAAGACCATCAGTCAACATTCGAGGACGAATGTTCCAAAGGGGGGAATGATGTTACACCCTGCAATATTACATCAATATTACGTCCCCCAGTGTTATATTACGACAATGTTATGCTCTGCAGTAATATATTACGATGATGTTACGTCTTGCAGTATTACATTATGGAGATATTACGCTTCGCAGTAATAAGTTACGACAGTGTTACACCATGTAGTATTGTACGTTGAATTTGTCATAAGGTAATTGACATCAGTCCAAGGAAAAGATTATTTGGTTATTATAAGGATCATAAGTGATGAGTAAATTCGTCAAGGTAGGAGGGTACGTAAAATCGAAGAAAACGAATTTTGTCAAAGTTTGGCATTTTGGGATAAAATACGGGCCGAGCGTTAATACTCGATATTTATGGACTAGTGACATAAAAGGTACTACATGACCATGCTATTATGGTGTACAAGGTATGTTAAAAGAGAGTAGTATTTTAAGTAAGTTGAGATAATTTTTAATTATGCGGGTAACTGGTTAATTACCGGATAATGGGATATTACCTAATTAATTGGGGATATATTGGATAAGTATTTAAAAAAAGTATGAGGTGGCAGCCCCCCATTTAATTGGGATGACTCATACAACAAATTAAAATGTGGCATCTAAGTGTTATACAACTCATACCACAAATTAAAAGGTGGCATCCAAGTGTCATTTGCATGACACTAACGTACAAGACTACAAAGACCTTAAGGGTGGATTATGGTCTTAATTGGGTCAAGTTGGAATTAAATCCTCACATATTTTTAATGGGTTTCTTCTCATGTATAATCAACCGTAAGATTTGAACAATAAGAATAAATATTGGTTCGACATTTGCAACCAAAAGTAGTGATGCCAAATATTTTGGATCATGCCAAATATTATTAATTGTTCAGTGATTTAAGCCTAATGAATGGCAATATGGAGCGTGATTTAATAGAGCCAGTACACTTTGAAGATGAAGGACAAGAGAACATCTTTTGTTGCTGGAAACTCATATAAACTGATTGAGATATTTAGGCAAGAGGTATTTCAACAAGGCTCGCTGATACAAATGTATGAGAGAAACAAGAACTTCATTGGGAAATTATAACTTTGTCCACATATACTATAGCAGGTATGTTAAAGTTAAGCTTTTCCATCATTTTTGCATGATCTCATCATTACACAAGTTTGATAACGAGGCATAAAGACAAATTCATATCCCGGAATTTACGTATATTTTGGTAGTCTCGCAAATTGCGTATATTTTCCTAGTTTTGTAAGTTATAATATTCTCCTTACCGGGACTTCATATTCAGTTGAGTATTTCCTTCTTCCAGTCAAGAGAGTAGAAAATTACATATATACAGTATTAAAAGTATTTTCATTACCATCGAGCTATAATCGATAGGCAGACCCCTATTGGGCAACCTCTGATCAGATGGTAAGTTATATACCGATCCTACTGTGGCCGAGCGCTTATGAGCGAGCCCAGTTTGTTGAGATACAGAGCCTAGTATGGCCGAGCGCGTATGAGCGAGCCTACTACGGCAGAGTAGTTATATATATATATATATACCGAACCTACTATGGCCGAGCGCATATGAGCGAGCCCAGCATGGTCGAGATACAGAGCCTAGTATGGCCGAGCGCTTATGAGAGAGCCTACTACGGCAGAGCAGATATATATGTATACTGAGCCTTATAAGGTCGGAAAGCTATTTTACTTAATATATTGAGAGAATTGAGTAAGTATCAGCAGGTAATCATATCTTCGGATTATCTTTGACTTCCAGCTACTTGCAATTATTATATTATCAGTTCAGTTTCAGCTTTCAGTATATTGCCTTACATACTCAGTACATTATTTCGTACTCACGTTCCTTTTCTGGGGGCGCTGCATTTCATGCGTGCAGGTCAGACAGATAGATGGGTAGGCTTCTTCAATAAGTGTTGCCCGAGTTCAGCTTGATCAGTAAGCTCCATACCTTTCAGAGTTTCCAGGACTAGAACCTTATGTACATCTTGTATATATAGGTATACATGTTACAAGTAGGTCGGGAAGCTATTACGATCACAGTATATCCATCAGTAGAGGCTTGTAGACATATCCTGTTAGTTAGTGTAGTATGTTGGGCTTATAGGCCTTTTATGTATATTTTGTTGGGTTGTCAGCTGTAATAATTATGACGGCCTTGTCGGCCCGGCTTTATATTGATATTTAGTCAGCATTCGCAGTTGTCTTGCAATGTGGCCCATGGTCAAAGTATAAAATCACATGTTCAGAGTTCCTTAGTCGCAAGTTGGTATGCAAGGATAGGTGAGGCACTGGGTGCCGGTCTCGCCCCTCAGGTTCGGGGCGTGACACCTAATTACCCATTTTTTCCAAATTTTTCACCGCTAATTAGGTCTTTAATCACATAAAAACGAGTTATAAAGTCAAGGATGTTACCTCCAAGTGATTCCCCTTTGTTTTCCTCAAAAATCACTCTCAAAAGCTTCAAACCCAGATGAAAATGGTGAAAGAAAAGCTCAAATTCGTGAAGACAACTATTTATATGTTCTGCCCAGTGATTTCCACATTTGCGACCCTGGGACCGCATCTGCGAAAACTACGTCGCATCTGCAGTTTGCATTAAATGACAAGAAACTGCATCTGCGATCACCCCTTTCGTAGATACGCCACCGCTTCTGCGGTATTCCTTCCGCATCTGCGAAACCTGAAGAAAGGACTAAAATCCGCTTCTGCGGTCCCCAAACCGCAGATGCGAAAATACCAGAAGCAACAAAAACCTACAACTTTTTAACAACTTGAAATGATCCGTAGAGCATCCGAAACACACCCGAGGCCCCCGGGACCTCAACCAAAGGCATCAACATATCCTAAAACCTTATTCAAACTTGTACCAATCTTCAAAACACTTCAAACAACATCAAAACAACCAAAACACATCGGATTCAAGCCTAAGTTTCTAAATCTTTCGAATTCCATTTTTGATCAAAAACCCAACCAAACCACGTCCGAATGACTTGAAATTTTGCACACACATCACATTCAACACTGCGGAGCTACTCTAACTTCCGGAATTCCATTCCAACCCTCGGATAAAAATCTCACTATCGAACCGGAAGCTTCAAAATTCGACCTTTCGGCATTTCAAGCCTAAATTAGCTACGGACCTCCAAATCGCCATCCAAACACGCCCCTAAGCCTGAAATCACCCAACGGAGCTAACGGAACCATAGGATTTCCATTCCAAGGCTATCTTCACACTATTCTGACTACGGTCCACTTTCCAACACTTAAACTCTCATTTAGGGACTAAATTTCCCAAAACTCTCCGAAAACTTAAAACCGAACATCCCAAAAAATCAAATTATTAGAAATAAACTTGGGGAAAGCAGTTAATAGGGGATCGGGGCGTTAATTCTTAAGACTACCGGTTGGGTCGTCACATAGGAAGGCCTTGGATTCATGTTGCAGGGGTCGTACCTTCTACCCTCCATCAAATGGTGATGTTTGAACACAAAGATCAAGAAATTGTGGTTCATGGAGAAGACGAGCAATCAATTTACCAGGACCCGTCAGTCCCATGTCTCGAAGCTAGGGAAGGTAGTGAGCATATAGTCTATCAAGCTTTCGATGTGGTGGTTGCAGATCAATGTGAGGAGGGAAGCCCATGTCCTCAGACCTTTTTGTCAAATGCGTCCATCATGGTCACTACTGAAATGATCAAGCATAGTTATAAGCCTGGGAAGGGACTCAGGGCATCATTGCAAGGTATCACAGAACCTATCACTTTACCTGCCAGCAAGAAGTTCTTCGGTATGGATTTTCGTGCCACAGAAACTGATGTGACATGGGAAAATGAACGAAAGAGCAATGGTTGGGTTCTACCTCAACCAGTCTCGCATCTCTACAAAACATTCGTCAAGCCCAAGTACACATAAGAAGAAGAAGAAGAAGAAGATGAGGCCTTCACGGTCTCTACAAAACATTTGCCAAGCCCAAGTACACAGAAGAAGAAGAAGAGGCCTTCACGGCCGAGGAAATTGAGGACATATGTGGAGCCATGAGGTAGATGTTGTATGAAACCCATATGGTCCAGTCAGGAGAAGGCTCGAGCACCGCTGAGGTGCTGTATATGGGGCCCAATGCCAAGTTGCAAAACTGGAAAGCTACTCCATTCCTAGTAAGGCGGGAATCCTGATAGTCCAGTCTTGTCACCTTTTCTACATCACAAGTTATTCAAGGGTGTAACTCGGATGTTTCCTTTAGTTTACTGTCTTAAAATTCCGATGTAAACCCTGTTATCTTCAAAATTCAATGAAATGAAATCAATATTTCATCATTCATGAATCTCTCTTTATTCTTTCTGATTTTGTTACTTTTTCTTATTTCTTCTTTCAGTTCTAATAATGCGGCTTTAAACAACATGACATTCTTGCAGACTTCATGCCCGATTCTAAACACGCTGTCTAATTGTGAAATAATGAATCAAGAACTGGAATATGATGAAGAAGAGGCTTTTAGGGAAATAAACCGAGAATTGGAACAATTCGAGAATAAACCTAAGCCAAACTTAAATGAAACAGAGCCGGTTAATTTGGGTACTTCTAAAGAGGTCCAAGAAACCATGATAAGCATTCACACGGATGAAATAACCAGAGATGCATTGATCCAACTTTTGTTAGAATTCAAAGATGTGTTTGCTTGGTCCTACGATGATATGCCAGGATTAAGTGTCGATTTGGTGGTCCATAAGTTGCCGGCTTACCCCGATTATCCTCTGTCCAGCAAAAGCAGAGCAAGTTCAAAACTGATATCAGTGACAAGATCAAAGAAGAAGTCACCAAACAGTTGAAAGCGGGGGTGATCCGAGTGGTCCGATATACCACATGGTTAGCTAATGTGGTTCTCGTGCCAAAGAAATATGGGAAAACTCGGGTGTGTATTGACTATCGAGATCTGAACAAAGCAAGTCCCAAAGGCAACGTCCCTTTGCCAAACATCCACATCCTTGTTGACAATTGTGCCAAACATAAGATACAATCTTTTGTGGATTGTTATGCTGGATATCATCAGGTCTTGATGGGTGAAGAAGATGCAAAAAAGATAGCCTTTACCAAACCCTGGGGCACCTGTTGTTACAGGGTAATGCCTTTTGGTTTGAAGAATACCGAGGCAAATTATATGAGGGCCATGAATGCCATCTTTCATGACATGTGCAAGAATAAATCAAGGTGTATGTGGACGATATGATCATCAAATCCAGAACACAGCACGACCATGTTCGGGACCTGAGAAAGTTCTTTGAGTGGCTGCATAAGTATGACCTGAAGCTAAATCCAGCTAAATGTGCATTTGGGGTTCCGTCTGGAAAACTCTTGGGATTTATAGTCAGTCGGAGGGGCATCGAGCTAGATCCAACGAAGATAAAGTCTATTTGGATTTGCCTCCTCCGAGAACCAAGAAAGAGGTTATGAGCTTGCTGGGAAGGTTAAACTACATCAGCCGGTTCATTGCTCAGTTGACATCCACATGTGAGCCCATATTCAAGCTATTGAAGAAAGATGTGGCGATTAAATGGACAGATAAGTGTCAGGAAGCCTTCGACAAAATCAAAGAATATCTATCGAATCTGCCAGTCCTGTTCCCACCCGAACCTGGGAGGCCTTTGTTTTTGTATTTGACAGTCTTGGAGAATTCCTTCGGATGTGTCCTCGGGCAACATGATATGACCGGGAAGAAAGAGCAAGAAATCTACTATTTGAGAAAAAAGTTCACAAGTTATAAAGCCAAATATACCCTGTTGGAAAGGACTAGTTGCGCCCTAACTTGGGTCGCTCAGAAGCTTAGCCATTACCTGTTGGCCTACACCACTTATCACATCACCAGGATGGACCCTTTGAAGTACATATTCCAGAATCCAATGCCCACATAGAGGTTAGCAAAATGGCAGATCCTGCTCACTGAATTTGACATAGTCTATGTCACCCGCACGGCAATGAAAGCCCAGGCTTTAGCAGATCACCTAGCTGAAAACCTTGTTGATGATGAACATCAGCCCTTGAGTATTTACTTCCCGGACGAGAAGGTGAATTCACTTGAGATAACATCAGAAGATACCAACGCTTGGAAAATGTTCTTCGATGGAGCTGTGAACGCAAAAGGTGTCAGGATTGAGGCAATTCTGATCTCCCCTAATGGTTAACACTATCCATCCATAACCCGACTTCGATTTTTCTGCACAAATAACACTGTCGAGTATGAAGCCTACATTATGGGTATGTATATGGCAATCGACCAAGATGTGGAAGAATTGTTGATCATGGGAGATTCGGACTTGATTATCCGACAAGCTCAGGGTGAATGGGAAACTCGGGATGTCAAGCTTATTCCCTATAGACAATATGTGAAAGATCTTAGCAAGCGGTTCAAGTCAGTCGAGTTCAGGTACATTCCTCGTTTTCACAATGAGTTAGTCGATGCACTCGCTACTTTGGCCTCGATGTTGCCGATCCAAGCAACCTCCACATTGACCCGTTGGAAATATAAATCTGAGAAAGGCATGGTTACTGCAATACAGTTGAGGCGGAACCAAATGTTCAACCATGGTATCATGATATCAAGAGATTTCTAAAAACAAAAGAATATCCCGAGCAAGCCAATGGAGACCAAAAGAGAACCATTAGAAGGCTTGCCAGCGGTTTCTTCTTGAGCGGCGAGATCTTGTACAAAAGAACTTCGGATCTCAACTTATTAAGATGTGTGGATGCCGAAGAGGCCGGAATAATCATGCATGAAGTTCATGTAGGGGTGTGTGGACCCCACATGAATGGATACATCCTAACAAAGAAGATCCTTCGAGCAGGCTATTAATGGATGATTATGGAAAAAGATTGCTTCCGTTTTGTCCGAAAATGCCATCAGTGTCAGGTGCACGGTGACCTGATTCATGCACCGCCTACAGAACTGCATCCTATGTCAGCACTGTGGTCGTTCGTTACTTGGGGTATGGATGTCATTGGGCCAATTGAGCCAAAATATTCAAATGGGCATAGATTCATATTGGTTGCCATTGACTACTTCATAAAATGGGTTGAAACAGTCACCCTCAAATTCGTCACTAAGAAAGCAGTAGTGGATTTCGTGCATTCCAATATCATCTGCAGTTTCGGTATTCCTACGACCATCATTACAAACAACGTTGCGAACTTGAAAGGTCATTTAATGAGGGAGATATGCGAACAATTCAAGATCACGCATTTGAACTATACCCCTTATCGGCTCAAAGCTAATGGTGTCGTTGAAGCAGCAAACAAGAACATCAAGAAGATTCTTAGGAAGATGATCCAATGTTCCAGGCAATGGGATGAAAAGTTTCCGTTTGCATTGTTGGGATATCGCACAACTGTACGAACATCTGTCGAAGCAACCCCATATCTATTGGTTTATGGCACTGAAGCCGTGATACCGACAGAAGTTGAAATCCCTTCTCTTCAGATCATTGTGGAAGCTGAGATTAAGGACAGTGAGTGGGTCAAAACCTGTCTGGAATAGTTAACCCTGATTTATGAAAAGCGAATGGCTGCAGTCTGCTACCGGCAGTTGTATCAACAAAGAATGGCCCATGCCTACAACAAGAAAGTGCTGCCTAGGAACTTTGAAGTGGGGAAACTCATTTTGAGGTGTATTCTCTCTCACCACCAGGAAGCAAAAGGAAAGTTTGCTCCTAACTGGAAGGGCCCATACATTATCAGAAAATTATTGCCAAAAGGGGCATTGTACCTGGGAGACCTTGAAGGAAATGACCCTGAAACAGCTGTAAATGCAGACGCAGTCAAAAGGTATTATGTTTAATCTTTCTGCAGCATCGATACTAGCCGATTGGGATGACAAGGCTTTCATTCTTGCTACCCCAAACACTTCAACCCTTTTGCTAACCCTTTGAGCCAATTACCCTTCTTTGATTACCCTCTTTGGAACCTGAAAACGTTTGTAAAAAAAAATTAAAAAAATCAACCAAATCAAAAACAAAGTTTCCCTGAATTACGTTCGAATTAATTCCGAAAGGATACGTAGGCAGCCTCTCTTTGGGTTCAGTCACACCAAAACAAAAATCCAAATTCTCCCAAAATTGAAATTGGGCAGATATTTTAATGATTCGGCGATGATCCCGCCTAAATGGTTCCAAAGTTGTAATTTGATCCCAAATTCTTTTTCATCCAAAGCCTGTTCAAGTCCTTCCGATCAATCGATAAAGGTGTTCAAGAATCAGAGAACGTAGCTATTTGGATCCGATGCAATCAAAATGAGAAAAATAAAATGAGAGAGCCTTGTTGGTGAAAACCCACACGGGCACCGTCAAGTGATGGTGAGAAGAGAACTAAAAATGAGAGAGTCTTGTTAGTGAAAACTCGCAAAGAGCACTATAAGACGATGGTAAGAAGAGAAATGAGAGAGGTCCATTGGCGAAAACCCGCAAAGGGCGCCATTGATTGAAAAGAGGGAATTCCTTACAACCATCGACACTGACAAGAGTCCTAACAAGGTTTCTTGGTTTTAAGATATGGATTATGAAGGGTTTTTGTGAGATTGGATGGCTGCGCAAATCGGGTATCCAGTCCAAGAGGCATGTCATGTCATTGAAGTCTGCATGCACTCCAGATAAGTCCTTCTTTCTTTCCCCCGAAAGGGACGCTTCTTGTTAAATTCATTATTCTATTCTTTGTTTACTCTTATTTGAGTACCTTTCGGTCTAATCCTTCTTTGAAAACTAGTACAAAGAAAAGATGGCAAGATTGGTTTTACAAGGTTCTACTTGACAAAATCCAAATGCAAAGAAAAGCACCCAGCCTCAGTAGGTGCATCAAGTCGATCCCGACTGGCCATGATGGCCGATGATCCAAAGTCAAAATTATTGAAAATGAAAGAAATCCAAAGTCAAGTGCCCATAAAGGCAAAATAAGAGGCCAAAGCCCCACACGGTTGAACCATCATGTGAAATTTTGGAAGGTTAAGATCCCTGGGTTTTAAAATAGAGATTGATCTCCAGAAAGCCAACAAGCAACAGAGATTTTCATCGAAAGAGTTGGGCCGAGATCAAGTAATCAAAACAATTAAGGCCACAAAACAAACCACATTTCAAACTAACCATTGTTCTTTGTTTGAAAACATGAAACAGGTGCAATCCAAAGCAACCTTGCAAGAAGCAGGTGCAACCAAAGAGAAACTGTGCAAGGGCTAGAAGCCGCTTTGCAGAAACAATCCATAAAGGGAAGTCCCCTCCAAAATTCTTTCCCACATTCACTCATTCTATGAAATAAAAAAAAAAGATAAGAAGAAAAATTCAAAAAAATGGTAGCCTAGGGCCCCCGATCTCTAGTTACGTTCTTTCCAACATAGGGTCTCCACTCCCTAGTCTATTTTTCCAACATAGGGTCTCCACTCCCTAGTTGATTTTATTTTAGACATATGGTCCCCACTCCCTATTCACTTTTCCAACATAGGGTCTCCACTCCCTAGTTGAGTTTATTTTAGACATAAGGGTCTCCACTCCCTAGTCACCTTTCCAACATAGGGTCTCCACTCCCCAGTTGAGTTTATTTTTTAGACATAGGGTCTCCACTCCCTAGTTGAGTTTATTTTTAGACATAGAGTCTTCACTCCCTAGTTGAGTTTATTTGTAGACATAGAGTCTCCACTCCCTAGTCACCTTTCCAACATAGGGTCTCCACTCCCTAGTTGAGTTCGTTTTAGACATAGGGTCTCCACTCCCTAGTCGTTTTTCCAACATAGGGTCTCCACTCCCTAGTTGAAGTTATTTTAGGAATAGGGTCTCCACTCTCTATTCTGCTTTTCCAACATAGGGTCTCCACTCCCTAGTTGAGTTTATTTAAGACATAGGGTCTCCACTCCCTAGTCGCCTTTCCAATATAGGGTCTCCACTCCCTAGTTGAATTTATTTTTAGACATAGGTCTCCACTCCCTAGTCGCCTTTCCAACATAGGGTCTCCACTCTCTGGTTGAGTTTATTTTAGACATAGGGTCTCCACCCCCTAGTCGCCTTTCCAACATAGGGTCTTCACTCCCTAGTTGAGTTTATTTAAGACTTAGGGTCTCCACTCCCTAGTCGCCTTTCCAACATAGGGTCTCCACTCCCTAGTTGAATTTATTTTTAGACATAGGTCTTCACCCCCTAGTCGCCTTTCCAACATAGGGTCTCCACTCCCTAGTTGAGTTTATTTTTAGACATAGGGTATCCACTCCCTAGTTGAGTTTATTTTTAGACATAGGGTCTCTACTCCCTAGTCGCTTTTCCAACATAGGGTCTCCACTCCCTAGTTGAGTTTATTTTAGGTATAGGGTCTCCACTCCCTAGTCACTTTTCCAACACAGGGTCTCTACTCCCTAGTTGATTTTTAGTATAGATATATGGCTCCACTCCCTAATCTCTTTTTCCAAGGATACACAATCCTTGTTTTATTCAAATAAAGAAATAGTTTAGATTTTTGATATAATAACTTACGAAATTTTCTTAGTGAAAACTGAGGCAGAACAATTGCGTTCGTTTGATTGCTTTGGTGCCTGAACAGGTTTTCACCGTGAGGCACAAGGTTTGAGATGACCAAAAGAAGAAGTTTCAACCCAAATAAAAGAAAAGAAGAACAAGAAAAGTAGTTAAACTCCAAGTGTATAAGAGGAGAAAAAATGCAGACTGCTCAAGATATGATTGAAGTCACAAGTTTTGCATGTCCCGCCTTGATCCGAAAAGCTGAAGAAGAATGAACCGGCGGTTGCAGCTAATGAGCATCAAGATTCAGATCAGAGTCTGCAGAAAGAACCATCCAAGACTCAAGATCAAGCTTTAGAAGGTTTATAGATAGGAATCTTGTAACTCATAGTTGATAGGTTTAGCTAGTTTAGCTTTTTATCTTTCATTTCGGTGTAATAAGGAGTTCAGCAAATCAAAAAAAGCAGCAACAACAGTGAAGTCACAGTTTTCCGGTAGTCCCAGCTACCAAAACTTCTAGAACTACACTGACCTGATTCCTTTATAGCCAGGGATATGTAGCCAACCTCTGAAGCAAGGTTCGGTCAGACTTTTTCAAAAGATGCTTCTCATGGAGTTTTAAACGGGCAAAAATCGCTCGTAATTGCTAATTTTATCTTTGCCCGAAAACTCATCGTGTTTCCTAGCAAAGAGGGGCAGCTGTGAGCATGTGATTTTTGCCCTATACAAAATACTCCTTCAGAATCCAAGAAAATAGATTTTTTTTAAACTATTTTCCATATTTAGGATTTTTGTAGAATTTTCTTAATTATTTGCATTTCTGTGCATGTTTAAATTTTATTTAAATAATGAAAAAATACTAAAATATCATGCATTGTATTTAGGCTTTATTTTTACATTGCTAGGAATTAATCAGTAATTATTTACTTTATTAAAACTGAAAATCACAAAAAAATGGCCCATTTTTACATTTTTTCTCCTTTTATTTAGATTATTGATTTTTTCACTTTTAATTTAGGATTAAGTTATTTTAATTAGGTAATTAGCTTAACTTCACATTTTTAGATTCATTTAGGTTTTTAATCTTAGGATTTTTAATTATAAAAAAAAAGGAAAAAAAAAAAAGAAATCGGGTGTTTAATTAAAATTTGGGTTGTTTTAAAAAAAACCTTTATCGGCCCAAAAACTTCTCTCAAGACTGACCCAAACCCAAGCCCAAAGGTCATACCCTGTCAGACCTCCCCTCACCCAAAACGACATAGTTGCCTTGCAAAACTACGCCGTTTCGATGCCTTTGCCCCATTAAACGACTAAATTCCCCCTGGCTTCATTAATGCACCCAATTTCATTAAGTGTAAACCTAAGTCCCCTTTCTCTCTCAGAAACGCCGCCTAAATCCACTGTCTCTTCGCCGCCTAGAAATCGTCTCACGGCGGTGGAGTATCTCCAAATCCCCTCAAACTTTATCCATACAATCTCCATCATCCCCTCATTTATATCCCGCCATTGATTTCCCAAAAAGATCACTCAATTTCTCTAAATTTGAGATCCAAGAATAAAAATCCAAGCTTTTTGTCTTTTGTCCAAATTTTCTTGATTTGGTCCTCAATCCGTGATAAAACCCGTGTGAATTCCCCAGTTTTTTAACAAAGGGAGTGCGTTAATGTCAAGAATGCCTTTCCCATAGATTTGGCCAGATTTCGGGCAAATAGCCTTGAATGATCCAATTTCTTCAAGCTTCTGCCTCGTTTTCTTCTTGGCACATGATGAGGATTGTTGCATGAATCATTGGCCATGGACAAAAGTCTGGCTAATATTCATATAACAATTCCCACCATTTGGCCGAGTTTTGTGCTCGTCGGAGTCTCAAGTGGATCTATTACTGCCTCTTCTAAGTTGTTGAAGCTTTTGTTTCCATCGGTATAATTCTTCCCCCTTTTTTCTTCACATTCATCTACTGGAATCTTTTTATTTTTATTTTCTGTCTAAGAGTAATTAGAATTATTTTAGGGCATAATGGACTAATCAATGATTAATAGCTCGTTAATTAGTTTTAATTATTTTTTTAATGTTTTCTTAAAAGATGCATCAGTTAGCTTTTGTTTATTTGAATGTTGTTCTATTTTCTATTTAAGGTTGTTTGGTTTTTGGGTTTAGAACCCAGACTTGGTACGAAAGCCCAAGTAATTAATGGGCTTAAAGTTTAAATGACCCAGGTCCAGTACCCTGAGTTTTAAACCAATAAAACAGTAAAAAAAATAAAGAAAAAGGGTAAATACAGGGCTGCTGGGGTTTGGAATTGGATAAGGTTTAAGGAAAGTTTATAGGAAGCTTCTAGAAAGCTGACAAGGGTCATATTAGAGATAAAAGAGGGGGAAAATTCTTTGGGCAGGGGTGTAAGTAGATTAAATTAAGAGTTTATAGGGTGTATTTGAGTGAGGAAAAACAGGCTTGCTGCCCTATAAATATCCTCTATAAAAAGATCCATTTTCCAATCATTAGGGCATAGAAAAAAGGGAAAAAACACAAACGGCTAAAAACCAGCTCTTTCCAAAAAACATTCTGAAGAATTTTTTTGAGTTTCTTTCTATTTTCTGGGGTTTTGCTGGGAGTTTTTCAGAGGGGTTTGATTCACTACTGGTTGTTGAGCTGAGCTAGGAACTAGAGATTTTCTTATTTCTTTGAGCTAATTTTCCTCTTTTCTAGGTATTTTTCTGAACTTTGTATGCTTGTTTTGAGTTGTTTTGAATGAAAAGCTGATTTTCTTAGACATTTGAGCATGAATGAAGTTAGATTGTGTATTCTTGTAATGATTTTAGGATTCCAACCCGCTTTGAAGCTTTAAATTTGCTTTATTTTGTTTGCATTCTGTTATTTTTCAGCTAACTTGTGTAATATTTGAAGTATGTGGATATTGAAAAATGGTCTATGAACATCTTTAGCCAATGAAACATGCTACATATACTGTCTTCTTCTCTTCCCTTTCTTTCTTTTTTCAGAAACATTTCATGTTAGCCATGAATAGTATAAAGACATCAGTTACTGAATGTCCATTTTTACATTTTTAGGTTGAGAATGTTGTTAAAGGTCAAGCAGATTTAGCTGTGGGATACATAGGAATTCTACCATATTTTTCTTTATTTGAAGCTTTGTAAATGTGTGTTAAGTTGTTTTTATTGGTTATTAGCTACAGTTTGCAAATCTGACCATTAATTGGTTAGATTGGCAAGCTCTAATGCTAAAAGAAGGGATTGAAAGTAGCTGAAAAGGTTTGGAGCTGAAAATTAAATCAGACTATGTAATTTATTACGGCAAATGTTTTTGTGTACATTGGAAGACTTTAATTATCAAGAGTTGTATTTGAAAATGGCCAACTTTGTAAATGTCAGATTCAAGGTGATTTCTTTTGAAGCTTTAAGTGACAATGATTTCCTGTTCTGTTATTTGCTATATTAGATAACTACCACAAATATGACCATTTATATAAGAAGCTTTGATTCAATTTATTGTATTGGGCTTAATCGAAGTTAATTATTAGCCCAATAAAGAATTTTAGCAAATTGTTGAGGGCCTGATACTTTTCAGAAACGAGATTATATTCCTGGCATGTATTCTCGTAATTAAGATTCATGACTTCCTTATCAACTAAGTTCGCATGCTTGGGTTCAAAGTTGATCGTATTCAGTTTCTTTTAGTTCTAATTGATTAATTTGAGTATGACCATTTGTGATACTTCTCTTAATGTTCAAAAAAGGCGTCCACCCACTATTAATCTCATAATTTGGACCCTCGCATGTAATCTTGAACTGCAGACCAGTATTCGAATTTTTGTGAACATGTATAGTCTGTCTTTAGGCGTGAATTTGATGAATGTTTTTTTTACCAATGAATTACTAGCAATTGAGTAAAATCTTTTAAAACGAATTAAGGTGAGCCATCTATAATTGAACTCCATAATCCATGGCCTTCACGCTAATACCAACTAGTATAGAAAACACTTTTGAATATTCCATAGTTTGCTTTAGGCACGCAATTAAAATTATTACAACTACGGGTACGGTTCCCGTGACGTGGTTGTGATAACTAGTTTTAAATTAGATTAAAAATAGGAGTACCTTTAGTTTGCCTTTAACATATATACCTCTTTTCTTAAAACAATTTGAGGTGTGCCATGCTTAAAACTTATAATACACGACCCTCACGACATTAGATCAAGAGCTAATCATTTTAGAAAATAAGTCGAGGTGCACCATACGCAAACAAAATCCATAATCTATAGCCCTCATATAAATACAAAACTAGTATAGAAATGCCTTAATTTTTCATAGTTTGCTTTAGGCGCATTAATTAAATAATTATCATAGCTACGGGTACGGTTCCCGTGACGTAGTCGTGACGCTTAATTACTAAATCCGGGTGTACATTTCATGTGACCCAATTTCAATTTCTCAACAATGTTAAATAAAGCGTGTTGCGAATCACGGGTGCATTTCATGTAGCGTGGTTTACGATGTGTTTTAAATGACATTGAATCTTCCTAAAAGCAGTTTAAGTTAATTAAAAGTGGTTATAAAGCTAAAAATGCACAATAGGTTTTAAAACATATAATAAATCGGATAGTAGGCCAATTTTAATAGTTTAATCGACTATGCTCGAACCACGGAACCCGGGAATGCCTATCACCTTCTCCCGGGTTAACAGAATTACTTATCTAGAATTTCTGGTTTCGCAGACTTTTAAATAAAGTCGATTTTCCTCGATTTGGGATTTAAAATAAATCGGTGACTTGGGACACCAAATAAACTATTCCAAGTGGCGACTCTTAAATAAATTAATTAAATAATCTCATTTCGAATAATGTCATTTTAATTGGAAAAACTCCTTTATATCCCCCCTTCGGGTGGTAAAAAGGAGGTGTGACATGACCCGCACTCATAACCCCTTAACCCGGGCCCTAATGGGCCGAATCTAATTTAATTTAAAAAGTTAAAAACTAATAAATGATAAAAATTTCAAACTTTATACATATATACGAACTTGAAATTACTACATGTCCTTGAAGCCAGTTAGAATAAAAATGAAAGAAAAACCATACTTTATTAACATTAAAACTTGAGAAAGATATGAAATTCGAATATTTCTATAACTAATAGTCTAAAATATATGGAATTCGCCTAATTTGACAAGACGTCTCATAGTGTGTGGTACTATATTCTTTCTTCAATGTTTGAATTCAAGTTTTTGTCACCTATTTGAATATATATGTGGGCTGGTCCGGCTCGGTTGACCCGTTGGTCAAGTACCGGTTCAGTGGGTCAAAATATTATAACCCGGTCCAGACCCCTTAATTTAATGGGTTGGTCCAGTTAGGATTTTGTGGGTCATGAGCCGGTTAAAGGGTTAAGGTTATATGGGCCGATTCGTGGTCAATTTGACAGGTCTAACTAAGTTACACAAAAGTTAATTATACATAATTTTAAAATACAAACCAAACATTAAATAATCTTATACCAAATTATATACCATAATTATTTATACATATCAGTCAAACCAAACGACTCCTCGGTCTTGAACCAAATAAAAACAAAAGTAAGTGTACAACTGGCGGATCCGACAAACCGGACGCAGAATAATAAGTAAATAGAAAAGATTAAAGAATAACTAAATTGACGTGTGAATTAATAAAGGTTGACAGAAGGAATAATTAAAACAAAACAGAGGAATAACGAAAGTTTGAAAGATTACACCCCAACTTTGCTTTAATAGCAAAATCCCTCTTCAGCTTTATAAAATAGACATTCTCCCCCTCACAGTTCTATAAATCTGTGAAAGCCTATTCCTTCTTTCCCGATTCGCACAGTTCTATTTCTATAAGTCAGTCAATGACTTTTCCTACTTTATCAGCTCGCGTCTTTCGTCGCACAGTTCTAATTCAAGCATATATGCTCATGAAACCAATCTTTTAAATAAACTTCCAAGCTGGTCTAATTTGGAAAATTCAGGTGAGAGTTATCTTTAACACAATTAAATTTGGTATATTTTCCTTAATTTAAAAGATATTAAGACCCGTTTTTTATATTAAGATTAAAATTTCTCTTAATAATACATATATCATTAAGATATTGTATCTATATCTCAACACTAAATTTAAATTTGGTGTTTTCTTGCTCCAATGGAACACCAATTCTTGCACTACTATAGTGCGTGAATAGTGTCGCACCAAATTTGGTACAACACTATTCATCAACATCAAATTTAATTTATTATTATTTTATTCATCTTTTTATTTTTTTGGACTTTTAATTTATCATATATTGTGTATATAATTAATTTTTATATTAAGATCTTTATAATTTTAATTTTTTTGATATATTAACTTTTGTATATATTATATTGAGGACGAGCGTGATCTTAATGCACCAATTGAAGATGCACGTGAATGTCTAGCTCCTACGGTAGAAATGGCAGCAGATGAAGATCACTGATTTGAACAATTTTTAGCTCGACACAAAAAAATTCAGGATAAAGATGCGCATTTTGGCACTTCGTAATGCATTAATCGAGCATTTATGGTAGAATAAAGGTGAAAGTTGAATATTTATATGGTACTTAACTTAAATTTGACTATGATGTTATATTTATTTAATTATCTTTTATCAATGATTTCACTTTTAGTTGATTTATCCTTTAAAATAATTTTGTAATAAATGATTATATAAGTGGTGAATGTGAATTATATGTGATGAATATGGAAAAAAGAAAAAAGATAGAATTTGTTTGAAGGAAATAAAAAATGAAATTTAAATAGAAGATAATAATATAATATAAAAGAGAGGGAAGAAATATTTTTTTTGGTGTAAAAAATGGTATAATGGTTGGAGTAAATTTGGTGTTACACCATTTTGGTGTGAAATTTGGTGTTAGGGTTGGAGATGGTCTTAATAGTAAATATTATATCCACATTCATGTTAGAGAAAATATAACTACATGGTAGTTGAATATGGCGGTGGTCAGTAATGAATGTTATAAGGTGATGACTAGTGGTTGGTGGAGAAGATTGGAAATGGTGGTAGTGCAGTGATGGCTGATGCTGTTTGTCCCAATCCGAAGGTGGAAGTGGTTGGTTGTGATGGTTATATACTGAGTGATTATAGTGACGGAGAGGGTTTTGGTGGTGGTTGTGAGTGTGAGGTGGTCTGGTGGTGGAGGCCGATGGTGGTGAGTAGTGGTAAAAGTGATTGATGGTGGTAGTTAACCGTAGAGGTGGTTGGTATGCGTTGGTCTCTTTTCGCCTTCTTGTGCCGAGGGTCAATCGGAAACAACTTTTCTACCCCGGGAAGGGGTAAAGTCTGTAAAAATACTATTCTTCCCAGATTCCACTTATGAAATTATTCTAAGTTGTTATAGGTTGTGGAGGTACTGGTAGTGTAGGTGGTTGGTGGCGGTGTTTGTGGGTGACTGGTGGTAATTGGTGGTTGTAATAAAAAGAGTAGTAGTAAATATTAAATTATGGTTTGGTCAGCACAAGTTTAAGGATTAATGTGTAATAGTATATTACTGTAAACATGAAATTCTATATAGTATTGGAATGTTACATAAATCTATGCAAAAATATCCTTCACCAAAATTTAGTTTAATTTTTGAGAAGTCAACATGAAAAAAAAATTAATGCATAAGACAACATCAAATATCTAATTTCCTGGTGGTTGAGCAATAAGCATGTCATCAATTAACTAGTAGCTGAAGAACTTGCACAAATTAACATTCTAGGTACATTGTGCATGTCAAATAGGGATCATAATAGGTAGTGATTCAACTGAACCAATAATTTGAAGTACGTGATATTTATCAAGACGATATAAGTGTAGGAAGCTGGGAATTAAATGCTTTAACACTGATGACTCCTGCATTTTTACTATTTAATGCTTGCAATGGTTCAGTAAAAGTTCTGAAGCTAAAGTTCCTTCATTCCTTATGATTTCCAGCTCAGAGACGGTCTTGGAGAAATATGTCGGTCGACCCCATTGATATTCGTGATCCTATACGCATTCTGCAACGGATTGAAAACGAGCATCACTGGACGGGTAGTGAAAAGATTCGAATAAAGGCTGTTAAGACGGAGCTATGGTTTCTGGGTACATTTCTCTGCATAAATCATGACGTGCTGCAAAAAGACATTCGAGGTTTCATGGATGATACAAGAGCTCAATTCCAATCTGATTACAATATCATGTTGGGTGGAAAAGAGCCTCATAACTTTGACTGTAACTGCTCTAATGTTCTAGCAAAGATTCAGCAATACAAGCAGAGTACTACCAGAACTAATTTTTCTAATCTAGAAATTTCAAGTGCTAGTCCTCAAGAAGTTCATGGACATCGTTGTGCAGAATCTCAAGGATCTGCTAATTGTTCGCCTTGGCAAGCCACCTGATATGGTGTCCATCTCATTCAAATGAGTTGGTAGCCAATTTTATTGACTTGGTTTGGTTTGGTAGCCAACTTTGTTGAATTTGTATAATTTGGTAGCTAATTTTATTGACTTGGTTTGGTTTGGTAGCCAACCTTGTTGAAATTGTGAAAAGGGTGTGTAAATTGTCAAATATTGTAGGCTTTAGAGAGTGAGGTTTTAGCTATAAAAGGAGAGCTTTAACTCTCATTTCTACACACCAACAAAGAGAGAAAAGAGAGAGCAAGGTATTCCATAAACTATAAGAAAATAGTTTGTGAATAAAAATAGAGTTTGAGAGATATTGTAGTAAGGTGGAAAAAGCAAAAGAGTGTTTATTTCTTTTGAGAGTGTAGTGGTCTTAGGAGTATTTTTTTACTCGTTACTACACAGTATAAAATTCCTCGCTATAGTGATATCAGTTGTTCTTCTTGGCCGTGGCTTTTTCCCTTATTCAGAAGGGTTTCCACGTAAAATCTTGGTGTCATTATTGCTGCATTTCTATTCTTGCTGATTTAACCATAACTTAGTGTTCTGCGTTTATCACTAACACCGTGAATACTATTTTTACGGGTTTTATTCTCAACAAGTGGTATCAGAGCCAAGGTTCTGTCTGAGTATGCTCTGTGGTTGCAGCACAGTCTGAACTTCCACATCAGAAAAGAATTACTTTGATCTCCTAATAAATAGTATTTGTATTTGTGATAAAGGATGGAAGCCAACACTAGTAGAAGATTTAATATAGAAGAGAGAGAAGAAATATTTTTTTTGGTGTAAAATATGGTATAATGGTTGGAGTAAATTTGGTGTTACACCATTTTGGTGTGAAATTTGGTGTTAGAGTTGGAGATGGTCTTAATAGTAAATATTATATCCACATTCATGTTAGAGAAAATATAACTACATGGTAGTTGAATATGGCGGTGGTCAGTAATGAATGTTATAAGGTGATGACTAATGGTTGGTGGAGAAGGTTGGAAATGGTGGTAGTGCAGTGATGGTTGATGCTGTTTGTCCCAATCCGAAGGTGGAAGTGGTTGGTTGTGATGGTTATGTACTGAGTGATTATAGTGACGGAGGAGGTTTTGGTGGTGGTTGTGAATGTGAGGTGGTCTGGTGGTGGAGGCCGATGGTGGTGAGTAGTGGTAAAAGTGATTGATGGTGGTAGTTAACCGTAGAGGTGGTTGGTATGCGTTGGTCTCTTTTCGTCTTCTTGTGCCGAGGGTCAATCGGAAACAACTTTTCTACCCCGGGAAGGGGTAAAGTCTGTAAAAATACTACCCTTCCCAGATCCTACTTATAGGATTATTCTAAGTTGTTGTTGGTTGTGGAGGTACTGATAGTGTAGGTGGTTGGTGGTGGTGCTTGTGGGTGACAGTGGTGGTAATTGGTGGTTGTAATAAAAAGAGTAGTAGTAAATGTTAAATTATGGTTTGGTCAGCACAAGTTTGAGGATTAATGTGTAATAGTAAATTACTGTAAACATGAAATTCTATATAGTATTGGAATGTTACATAAATCTATGCAAAAAATATCCTTCACCAAAATTTAGTTTAATTTTTGAGAAGTCAACATGAAAAAAAAATTAATGCATAGGACAATATCAAATATCTAATTTCCTGGTGGTTGAGCAATAAGCATGTCATCAATTAACTTGTAGCTGAAGAACTTGCACAAACTAACATTCTAGGTACATTGTGCATGTCAAATAGGGATCATAATAGGTAGTGATTCAACTGAACCAATAATTTGAAGTACGTGATCTTTATCAAGACGATATAAGTGTAGGAAGCTGGGAATTAAATGCTTTAACACTGATGACTCCTGCATTTTTACTATTTAATGCTTGCAATGGTTCAGTAAAAGTTCTGAAGCTAAAGTTCCTTCATTCCTTATGATTTCCAGCTCAGAGACGGTCTTGGAGAAATATGTCGGTCGACCCCATTGATATTCATGATCCTATACGCATTCTGCAATGGATTGAAAACGAGCATCACTGGACGGGTAGTGAAAAGATTCGAATAAAGGCTGTTAAGACGGAGCTATGGTTTCTGGGTACATTTCTCTGCATAAATCATGACGTGCTGCAAAAAGACATTCGAGGTTTCATGGAAGATACAAGAGCTCAATTTCAATCTGATTACAATATCATGTTGGGTGGAAAAGAGCCTCATAACTTTGACTGTAACTGCTCTAATGTTCTAGCAAAGATTCAGCAATACAAGCAGAGTACTACCAGAACTAATTTTTCTAATCTAGAAATTTCAAGTGCTAGTCCTCAAGAAGTTCATGGACATCGTTGTGCAGAATCTCAAGGATCTGCTAATTGTTCGCCTTGGCAAGCCACCTGATATGGTGTCCATCTCATTCAAATGAGTTGGTAGCCAATTTTGTTGACTTGGTTTGGTTTGGTAGCCAACCTTGTTGAATTTGTATAATTTGGTAGCCAATTTTATTGACTTGGTTTGCTTTGGTAGCCAACCTTGTTGAAATTGTGAAAAGGGTGTGTAAATTGTCAAATATTGTAGGCTTTAGAGAGTGAGGTTTTAGCGATAAAAGGAGAGTTTTAACTCTCATTTCTACACACCAACAAAGAGAGAAAAGAGAGAGCAAGGTATTCCATAAACTATAAGAAAATAGTTTGTGAATAAAAATAGAGTGTGAGAGATATTGTAGTGAGGTGAAAAAAGCAAAAGAGTGTTTATTTCTTTTGAGAGTGTAGTGGTCTTAGAAGTATTTTTTACTCGTTACTACACAGTGTAAAATTCCTCGCTATAGTGATATCAGTTGTTCTTCTTGGCCGTGGCTTTTTCCCTTATTCAGAAGGGTTTCCACGTAAAATCTTGGTGTCATTATTGTTGCATTTCTATTCTTGCTGATTTAACCATAACTTAGTGTTCTGCGTTTATCACTAATACCGTGAATACTATTTTTACGGGGTTTATTCCCAACAAGTGGTATCAGAGCCAAGGTTCTATCTGAGTATGCTCTGTGGTTGCAGCACAGTCTGAACTTCCACATCAGAAAAGAATTACTTTGGTCTCCTAATAAATAGTATTTGTATTTGTGATAAACGATGGAAGCCAACACTAGTAGAATGGTTAATATAATATAGAAGAGAGAGAAGAAATATTTTTTTTGGTGTAAAAAATGGTATAATGGTTGGAGTAAATTTGGTGTTACACCATTTTGGTGTGAAATTTAGTGTTAGGGTTGGAGATGGTCTTAATAGTAAATATTATATCCACATTCATGTTAGAGAAAATATAACTACATGGTAGTTGAATATGGCGGTGGTCAGTGTCACACCTCCTTTTTCCGTACCCGAGAAGGTACAAGAGAGTTTTTTCCAATTAAAGGACAGTCGAAACGGGATTGGTTTAATTATTTCAGAGTCGCCACTTGGAAGATTTAGGGTGTCCCAAGTCACCAATTTTAATCCCGAATCAAGGAAAAGAATGACTCTATATTACAGTCTGCGTACCAGAAATCTGGATAAGGAATTCTGTTAACCCGGGAGAAGGTGTTAGGCATTCCCGAGTTCCGTGGTTCTAGCACGGTCGCTCAACTGTTATATTCGGCTTATTTATCTGATTTTTAATACAATTATGAACCATGTGCAAATTTTATCTTTTACCGCTTTATTATTATAATTATTATTTTTTAGGAATGTGAACATCGCTTAAAACATATCTTTGGATTGTGTCACATGAAATGCACCCACAATACGAAACATATTTTATTTGATGTTTTAGGATTTAGATTTGGGTCGCATGAAATGCGCATCCGAGTTTAAGAAGGTAAAATTAATTAAATCGCGCCTAAAGATTCTAACGCGTCATTATCTTTGGGGAAGGAAGTGAAATTCACTAAACAATCCATCCCAAATTCTAAGTAATCTTTTTTAAATAATTAAATAAATAAATGAGATTGGAGAATCCTATAAATTTTGTATTATTTACATCTATTTATTTTTAGCGAAATCCTTTAATAATATCCTTTAATGACTACCTTTTTATTATTACTAAATTTTTATAAATATAAAATCAATATCTACATTCTTGAAAATGACATATTAAATAGAAGAGAAAAACAAATATTAACAGAAAGTAATAAAATTATAATCATAAATACAACATGGAATTATCGAAAAGTAAAAAAAAAAAAAAATTAATTATTCCATAGTTGGATTAAAATTCAAATTGTTAGTAAGACTTAAGCTTATTGAAACCAATTATTTACAAATACTGAAAATTGAAAGAAATAAAAATAAAAACTTGAGTACTAAATCATATTTCTAAAAATTTAAACAATTTAACATTAACTAACTTTGTTTTAATTCATCATGTCCTAATACTTGTTCGCAGGCTAATTCATGTTATAACTGAAATTGACTACATGATTCGGATTAACTTATCGTTGACGAAAAACCTTATGAATAAGGAACTTAGTTAATTTTTGCCAAACTGATTCAATAACGCCATTTTTACGTTATTTTTTCTATTTTTTTATTAAACAGTTTTAATTAATAATCAGGCTTAAATATATTTCCTAATAATCTGGTAAAGGCGTTATTTAATATGTCGCTATAATATGCCTAGTTATGCCGATGACAGTGATTTACAGAATAATAATACATGAATAACCTAAATACAATACAAAAATTAAATTAAACTAAATTAAAAATTTAACACTCTATTCTTCATTTCAGCTTACAAAATGCCAAAATTACAGTTGTGTACCTGATATTGTCAATATAAGAAGAAGAAAGTCAGCAACGTAATACGTAACACAGCAACAGCAACAATAACCAGTCAACGAAAATCCCAGTGACAGCTTTGAAAAATTCAAAATAAAATCCAGGAATGCCGAAAATAATGGACAGAAACCAAGGGAAATTTTCAGATTTTTGAAAGGCTAGTTAATCTTCAACCCTTAATTTCTACACCTGTATACCAGAATATTTATCAGGTGTGTACTACTTTCTCTTCTAATTTTCAATTTTTTTTTCTTTGTATGTTTTTCTTTTCTTGAGAGTTTCAATTTTTTTTTTCGGAATAAATGTTCAGCTTTTTTTTCAATCTTTTTTTTTTCTGTCTGTCTTTTTTTTCTTCCCCCTCTTGTGTCCAGACTTCACATATATATATATCCCATCCCTTTAATCAATTAAAATCAATCCCTTTCCCTACCAAACCCATTATCTTCCCACTCATCCCCATTACATTAAATAAATATATCACACCACCCCATTATATTTTGTCCCCCATGCCATATTTAAAATAATGCAAGATTCCCCTTTAATTTAAATCTTGTCCCCCCTTTATATTAAATAATCATATCACAACCCACCCCATTTCATTTTGTCCCCCATGCTTCAAATAAACAATTTCAAAATGTACAATTCCTAAACTACCCCTTCCGACCTTACTGAAATTACCAAACTACCCCTGAACGTATTACAAATTTACCAAACTACCCATCAGCTATAACACATCAATTAAATCAAACTTAACCAAAATATAGACAATATGATCAATTTCTAACAATGTTCAAACAACAATATGAACATGGATGAACATCATAACAACAATATCACATGAACATGATTTTAACAACATTTCAACAACAAATCACATGAACACAAATTGAACAACAAAGAACAATTAAAATTTGATTGAACAATATTTTAGCAACAAACAATCCTATTTTCGGATTCAACAAACAATCAACAAACAAAATATGAAGATTTCTAAATTCAATCATATTGAACTTAAAAATCAACTCTAACAATATTACAACAAACAATTCTTATATTAAACTTAAAACAAGATTATGAGAACAATTCAAGCAATAATCATAAATGGTAAACAAGAAATCAAACTATACAAAATTCGGATTCAAGATCATCCAAACAAAGTATGAACATGAATGAATCTATTTTAAGACAACAAACATGACGGATTAAACGATTAAAACAATATATTCCTTTAATACAACTAAATTCTTTAAATAAATAACAAGATCGACGAAGAAACAATTATGAACTTAAACTTGAACTTAACAATATTAACAATTTCTAACAATACATAAACACATGAAACAAATTGAAGAAATATTTAATTAAATTTCAATTTGAATCTGACAAACATCAAACTAACAAATATTCACTTAAACAATAATACAAACATGAAATGAATATGAAAACAATTAATTAAACTTCTATTTTAAAATCTGAAAATTAATTTTAACAAAGCACATGAACATGAACAAACTAGAAAAATGATTTTAACGATGAACAACGAACAAAACAAGAATTGAATTCTTTAACGATTTTGGATCCGGAAAATACCAAACAAAAATATGGACGATAAATGAAATTCAAAAATCAACTAACCGGAAATGAAACGACGAACGACGATTGTAAACAAATCCGTCCGGGCTTCGACTCAACGAAAAACCCTCGACCTTTGACAAATCGAAGAAGACGAAGCAACAACGAAACAATATCAACTGCTGCGACGAGCAGCAGTCCGTCGAGAAGCAGCAGAAACAGACGTCCTGGCAGCAGCGCGACGGAGGAAGAAGAAACTGCATGAAGCAGTAGCAGCTGGGAGCCGAACGCAGCAGTAATGATGGAAACGGGCAGCAGTGGCGCGAGCAACATCCATGGCTGGAGCTCGGATCTTCGACCACCCAATTCGAAGTCGACGAAACAAAGAAGATGAAACAGTAGCAGTAGCGCGAGCAGCATCCATGGCTGGACTGTTAGGACGTGAAGTTGAGGACTGATTCTGCAGTGGAAACGATGATGGTGAAAGGGAGTCGACGGACTGGTCGTCGATGATGAAGACACAGCAATAGCGACCATGGTTGTCGAGTTCGAGCTTGAAGGTGGTTATGTGGTTTTAATGGATGACGGGGGGTCGTTTGGACGCGAGGGTGTTTGTGTGGACGAAGAAGAAAGTAAAGGGAAGCCATGGGAGGTGTTTTTGAGTTTGGGGAAGAAGAAGGAGAAATGGGGGGGGGGGGGCGGATGCTTAGGCATTTTTAGGGTTTTTTTTTTTTTTTTTTATTTTGTTTGTAAAATAATAGGGGTGTTGGGTTATGGACTGGGTCGACCCAGTTCGGAATGGACTGGGTCGTAGGGAAGATTAGGCCATTTTTGGGCCTGTGGCTTGAAGTTGAAGAAGAGGCCTAATTCCGATTTTCTTTATATTTTCGCTCTCTTTTCTTCTTTTATTTTTCTAAAACTAAATTATAAAAATACTTAAACTATTATTAAGAACTAAATTAAGCACAAATTAACTCCTAATAACAATTAACGCACAATTAAGTATTAATTAAGCATAAAATTGTATATTTGGTCATTAAATGCTAAAAATGCAAACGATGCCTATTTTTGTAATTTTTAATTTTTGTAAAACAATTTTAATTACTAACAATTGTAGAATTAAATCCTATATGCAAAATGCGACATATTTTTTGTATTTTTTATTAATTTAGCAAATAAACATGCACAAACAAATACAAATAATTATTCAAAATGTCACAAAATATCACAAAAATGGCACACCAAGAAAAATTATTTTATTTTTGAATTTTTTGGGAGTAATTCTCATATAGGGCAAAAATCACGTGCTTACAGCTGCCCCTCTTTGCCCGAAGACACGAAGGGTTTTTCGTGCAAAGATAAAGCGAGCGATTTTTGCCCATCCGAGTACTCCGTTGAAGCATTTTTTGAAAAGGATTTGACCGAACCTTTGCTTCAAAGGTTTCCTACATATCCTGGGCTAAACAGGAATCAGGTCAATGTAGTTCGAGAAATTTTTGTAGCTGGGACTACCGTTGGACTGCAATGTTACTATTGTTGCATGCTATTATTATTGCTTACCGATCTCCTTGTTACACCGTGCTTAAAAAAACAAGAAGCTAGGCTAGAGTACAATTTGTTTTTGTTGCCTTGCTTCCTTGTCTGCTTGCATTTCTTTCGGTGCTTTTCTTCCGATGTTTTTCTTCCTTTTGACACATGGACTTGAGTTTATGCTGGGACCTCTTGTTGCAACCTTCTGCTTCCCGGTGCTGGGAATTTTATTGTTTACTGCTGGGGATTCCTGTTGTAACCTTCCGCCTTCTGGTGGGGTTACTGATTCCAAACTCTGTAATACAAGACTAAAAAGTTGCTTCAATGCAAAATTATGAAATGCATGCCCGCATTATACTGGTGGACGACCTAGAACTGAAATGTATTCCCGCATTTTACTGGTGGGTGACCTAGAACAGAAAAGTATTCCCGCATTATACTGGTGGGCGACCTAGAACAGAAAAGTATTCCCGCATTATACTGGTGGGTGACCTAGAACTTAAAAGTATTCCCGCATTATACTGGCGGGCGACCTAGAACTGAAATGTATTCCCGCATTATACTGGTGGGCGACCTAGAACATGAAATAAAAACATAAATGTATACCCGCATTATACTGGTGGGTGACCTAGAAATGGAAAACTGAAATGTATGCCCGCATTATACTGGTGGGCGACCTAGAATATGGAATGAACAGACAAAATGTATTCCCTCATTATACTAGTGGGCGACCTAGAACTGAAATGTATTCCCGCATTATACTGGTGGGCGACCTAGAACTGAAATGTATTCCCGCATTTTACTGGTGGGCGACCTAGAACAGAAATGAAAAGATAAATGCATACCCGCATTATACTGGTGGGCGACCTAGAACATGAAATGAAAACATAAATGTATACCCGCATTATACTGGTGGGTGACCTAGAAATGGAAAACTGAAATGTATGCCCGCATTATACTGGTGGGCGACCTAGAATATGGAATGAACAGACAAAATGTATTCCCTCATTATACTAGTGGGCGACCTAGAACTGAAATGTATTCCCGCATTATACTGGTGGGCGACCTAGAACTGAAATGTATTCCCGCATTTTACTGGTGGGCGACCTAGAACAGAAAAGTATTCCCGCATTATACTGGTGGGTGACCTAGAACTTAAAAGTATTCCCGCATTATACTGGTGGGCGACCTAGAACCTAAATGTATTCCCGCATTATACTGGTGGGCGACCTAGAGCATGAAATGAAAACATAAATGCATACCCGCATTATACTGGTGGGTGACCTAGAACTGAAATGTATTCCCGCATTATACTGGTGGGCGACCTAGAACTGAAATGTATTCCCGTATTTTACTGGTGGGCGACCTAGAACAGAAAAGTATTCCCGCATTATACTGGTGGGCGCCTAATTGGTAAAGAATAATTTGAATTTGTTTCCTCGATTCTCCGAGAAAATTTCCACTTGTGGCAGAAAATTTTCTGCCCCAATTCTGGCGATCTTTCTTATGGCGTATCTTTAGGCCATCATCAACACTTTATTTTCCTGTTCAAATCAAAGAAAATTTAGTTAGTTCTTTTTTTTTTTTTTTTTGAAATATGGCGAGTGGTCATGTCACTCCTGATGAGGATGATTGTTCCCTTTCCCTTGTTCTTGTTCGGCGCTCTCAAAACTTGTTGGGGATGATGTTATTTGCTGGGGATAACATTCTGCTGGGGATGATTTTTCCATTTATCCCTTCACCATTTTGTATCCCAAAAATTTCTGGAGGTTATTTTGCCGAAGATGAATTTTCCTTTCTTCCCTTCCCCTTCTGTGTTATCCGACCCCCTCGTAGCTTGGTCGATATTCGGTCGGAGTACTCTGGGGATCGTCTTGGAACTTTGGCCTACAATTTCCTCAACATGTTTTTTTTTTCCGGCTCTTCCCCGTACTTTCCTTGCCATTTTAGGACAGTATTATTCGGCCTAGCAACCAACGTCTTTTGCCTTATTGCCTTGTCTCTTGCCTGCCCTTTTCACTTTTTATGTTGTACCATTTTGGCAACTGGTAGTAAGCTCTGAAAGACCTTCCTTAAAACATAAATTTCTAGAAAAATTCTTTTAAACAAAGAAATGAAAAGATAGAAAAATGAGAAAATCTTTCTGAACAAAAAAATGAACTTATCTGGGTGATACAACCGATTCCAATGATCATGTTGTGCATTCCGGATTAATCAACCCAGTCTATTTGTGTCGATCAAACTTTCTGATGTCTTCACTTGCTGGGGATAAATAGGTGCCCAATTCTTCGCAAAATACGGATCTTTTCCGTCAATCTATCTTGTCGCCTTATAGTGCCCTTCACGGGGTTTTCACTAATAAGGCTCTCTCATTTCTCACAACTCCCGTCGCCTTATGGTGCCTGTGAAGGTTTTCACCGATAAGACTCTCTCATTTTGTATTTCTCAGCTTACGTCGCCTTATGGCGCCTGTGAAGGTTTTCGCCGATAAGACTCTCTCATCTTATTTTCTCAGCTTGGGATTGGAGTGTTGCCGATAAGATTTATCTCTGCCGGGAATTCTTTTGGCTAAAAATTCTTTCAATCATGATCCTCATTCAGTCAGGGACCGATGTTTTATTCTTGGTTTTCATTTGCCTATCTTAACACCTCTCGGATACTGATCGGGAGGTATTTTTTGGATATCAATATAGGTTTTAGAAGAAAAGGATATAAAATTCAAAATAACTTTGATGGGTAAAGTATTACAACTCTTGGAATCAAACTCCTTTTTTTTTCAAAATTTAGAAACATAATTTCTGCCCCAGTTTTCTTACTTGGGGATTTTTCTTTTGATTTTTTTTTTTTTCTTTTTTTTTATTACCTTATGACCGAGCCGTGAGGCGCCTACGTATCCTCTTTGAGGAATCAGGTCGAACGTAGTTCACTTCTCCTTTGTTTTCTTGCGACCTTCAAAAAGTTTTTTTTTCATACATTTTTCATTAATGATTCCAAGAGAGGGGTAAAAAAAAGATAAGTATGGCTCAAAGGGGTAAAGCAAAGGTTAAAAGTGTTTGGATAGAAGAAAGAATTGCCTCCGTCATTTCATTATCCGATAAGCACTAAGTACAAACAAACAAATAAACAACAAAAGAAATTACACATAATATCTTTTGACTGCATCAGAATTGATAGCCATGTCGACGCATCTTCCTTCAACATCCGTTAGACGTAAAGCGCCATTGGATAATACTCTGGTCACAATATACGGCCCTTGCCAATTTGGGGCGAACTTGCCTTTTGCCTCAATCTGATGTGGGAGGATCCGTTTCAATACTTGTTGCCCTACTTCAAATTTTCTGGGGCGCACCTTCTTATTGTATGCTCTTGCCATTCTCTTTTGATACAACTGGCCATGACATACTGCTGCCAATCTTTTTTCATCCATTAAACTCAGCTGCTCTAGTCGGGTTTTGACCCATTCATCATCGTCAATCCCAGCCTCAGCGATAATTCGAAGGGAAGGAATTTCAACTTCCGCTGGTATTACTGCTTCGTTTCCGTATACCAACAAATAAGGAGTCGCACCTATTGAAGTACGAACAGTAGTGCGGTATCCTAACAATGCAAATGGTAGCTTTTCATGCCATTGTCTGGATCCTTCAATCATTTTCCTCAATATCTTCTTTATATTTTTGTTGGCTGCCTCAACTGCTCCATTCGCCTTGGGCCGATACGGGGTGGAATTACGGTGTGTAATCTTAAACTGTTCACATACTTCTCTCATCAAGTTGCTGTTAAGATTAGCACCATTGTCCGTGATTATTATTTTTGGGATCCCAAATCTACAAATGATATGGGAATGGACGAAATCCACCACTGCCTTCTTGGTTACAGACTTGAAAGTTTTGGCTTCAACCCACTTAGTGAAATAATCGATGGCTACCAGAATGAACCTGTGACCGTTCGAAGCTGCCGGCTCGATAGGCCCAATGACATCCATGCCCCATGCTACAAATGGCCATGGTGCGGACATTGTGTGCAATTCCGTTGGTGGAGAATGAATCAGATCTCCGTGTATCTGACACTGATGGCATTTTCGTACGAAACTGATACAATCATGCTCCATAGTGAGCCAATAATATCCCGCTCGCAGAATCTTCTTTGCCAACACATATCCGCTCATATGGGGCCCACAGACTCCAGCATGTACCTCTGTCATCACTATCGTGGCTTGACCTGCATCAATACATCTCAGCAATCCCAGATCTGGGGTTCTTTTGTACAACATTCCTCCACTGAGGAAAAATCCATTTGCCAGTCGTCAAATGGCTCTCTTTTGATCTCCGGTTGCCTGCTCCGGGTATATTCCCATCCTGAGGTATTCCTTGATATCATAAAACCATGGCTCGCCATCCATTTCTTCTTCTATTATGTTGCAGTAGGCATGCTGATCACGAACCTGAATATACAATGGGTCAACATGGATTTTGTCTGGATGGTGCAACATCGATGCTAAAGTGGCCAAAGCATCGGCAACCTCATTGTGAACTCTCGGGATGTGTCTGAACTCCACTGATCGAAATCGCTTGCTCGAATCGTGCAAACATTGTCAATATGGTATAAGCTTCAAATCCCGTGTTTCCCATTCACCCTGGATCTGATGTACTAGGAGGTCCGAGTCTCCCAAGACCAAGACGTCCTGAACATCCATGTCTGCAGCCAATCGTAGGCCCAAAATACATGCCTCATATTCAGCCATGTTGTTAGTACAATAGAAACGTAGCTGAGCTGTAACAGGATAGTGATGTCCTGTTTCTGAAATAAGTACTGCTCCTACTCCAACTCCTTTTGCATTAGCAGCCCCGTCAAAGAAAAGCTTCCACCCTGGCTCCTCATTCAGTTCTAACTCCTCTATATGTATCACTTCTTCATCAGGAAAATATGTCCTCAAAGGCTCGTATTCTTCATCAATAGGATTCTCAACCAAGTGATCGGCCAATGCTTGAGCTTTCATGGCCGTCCTCGTCACATAGACAATGTCGAACTCTGTGAGTAATATCTGCCATTTTGCCAATCTTCCTGTGGGCATAGGCTTCTGGAAAATATACTTTAATGGATCCAGACGTGAAATAAGGTATGTAGTATGTGACGACAGATAATGCTTAAACTTCTGTGCTACCCAAGTTAGAGCACAACATGTCTTCTCAAGTTGGGTGTACTTATTCTCATAGACTGTAAACTTCTTGCTGAGATAATAGATGGCTTGCTCTTTTCTTCCTGTGATGTCGTGTTGACCCAACACGCAACCAAACGAATGATCCAGGACCGTTAGATAAAGGATTAATGGCCTCCCCGACTCAGGTGGAACCAATACAGGTGGATTAGATAAATAACCTTTGATCTGGTCAAATGCCTCCTGACATTCTGCCGTCCATTCTATCGCGGCATCTTTCCTTAGCAATCGAAAGATGGGTTCACAAGTTGTTGTGAGCTGAGCGATGAATCTGCTGATATAGTTCAACCTTCCCAACAGACTCATTACTTCTGTTTTGTTCCTCGGTGGCGGCAATTCCTGGATGGATTTGATCTTTGACGGATCCAACTCAATGCCTCGCCGACTGACGATAAATCCTAACAGCTTTCCAGATGGAACACCAAATGCACATTTGGCTGGGTTGAGCTTAATGTCGTACCTTCGAAGTCTTTGAAAAAACTTCCTAAGGTCTGCTACGTGGTCTTCCTGACGCTTGGATTTGATGATCACATCATCTACGTACACTTCGATCTCTTTGTGTATCATATCATGGAACACAGTAGTCATTGCTCTCATGTACGTTGTCCCAGCGTTCTTCAAACCGAATGGCATTACCCGATAACAATAAGTCCCCCATGGCGTAATGAAAGTTGTTTTCTCTGCATCTTCTTCATCCATCAAAATCTGATGATACCCAGCGTAACAATCCACAAAGGAGCCGATTTCTCGCCCGGCGCAATTGTCGATCAAGATATGGATATTGGACAATGGAAAGTTATCCTTTGGGCTTGCCCTGTTCAGATTACGGTAGTCGACGCATACCCTGATCTTCCCATCTTTCTTTGGTACTGGCACTACATTAGCCAACCAATCAGGATATCGAGAGACCCGAATAACCTTTGCTTGCAGCTGCTTGGTTACTTCTTCTTTAATCTTCACACTCATATCTGTCTTGAACTTCCTCAGTTTCTGCTTGACGGGAAGACAGGCCGGGTCAATGGGCAATTTGTGAACCACTAGCTTGGTGCTTAAACCCGGCATGTCGTCATATGACCATGCAAAAATATCTTTAAACTCAATGAGTGCTTTGATTAATTCTTCCCTGATGCCAGGCTCAATGTGGATGCTGATTTTGGTTTCTCGGACATTATCCGCATCCCCTAGATTTACAGCCTCGGTGTCATTCAGATTAGGCTTGGGTTTCTCTTCAAATTGGCATAGTTCTCGGTTTATTTCTTCGAAGGCTTTATCCTCATCATATTCAGACTCATAATCGATCTCTTGTATCATTAAATCAGAGTCAGATTGATTTATTAGACTAGGTCGAAGATCCGTCGTGCATGCCATGTCATTAGAACCGGTAAAAAGAGAACTGTTCAGAAAGAGAAAAGAATAAAACAAAATTAAAATGAGACAAGAAAAGAATTTTATTAAAATGCGGGATAACAGGGTTCACACTTTTACAAGATAAAATGAGATTTGGATTACACCCTGAATAATCCGAAAAATAAAAAAGCAAAAATCAAAGCCTACTACCAGGACTCTCCCCGAGTAGGAAGAGGAGTAACCGTCCAATTGTTGGTTTTGGCCTCAGGCCCCATAAACTGTATGTCTGTTCCGCTGGAACCCTCTCCGACTTCTACCATATTGACATTAGTGAACAATCTTTCGAAACTCTGATTCAGATCCCCGTCAATCCCAATCAATCGCCCGAGAACTTTCGGGACTGGTGACCCCTTGGAGCTTGCTCTAACAAAAGATCTTGAGAGACGTGGCACAGGTTTGGGAAGAAACCAAACTTTCTTCTTCATTTTCCGAGCTCGTTTTACATCTGCCGCAGTCGGTTTGAACCCCAACCCAAAGGTCTCCAAATTCTTGGGCAAGGAAACAGGTTGAACAATTCCCTGAAGTTCAGCTCCCAAGCCTTTTCCTGGCATAAACCCATTACCCAGCATTTCTGAAACCATCATAACCGTTGCGGAAGCTATCCTAGGATGCTGAATGATTTCACCCTCGGGGATCTTGTTTGCCGACACTGCATCAAAAATCTGGTAGACCCAGGGACCTTTGTCATCATTGGTCTCTATGAAGGGTACAATGGCGCCTCCTATGGTGCACGCAGTGTCCTCGCCGTGCAACACGACCTCTTGTCTATCCCACTCGAACTTGACCATCTGATGCAAGGTGGATGGCACTGCTTTGGCTGCATGGATCCACGGACGTCCCAACAGAAAGTTATAAGATACCTTAGCATCTAATACCTGGAATTCCATGGTAAACTGGACTGGACCGATGGTCAACTCAAGTACAATATCCCCCATGGTGGCTGTTCCATTTCCGTCAAATCCTCGGACGCAAATGCTATTCTTTTGGATTCTTCCGTGGTCGATCTTCAATTGGTTCAGGGTGGATAATGGACAAATATTGGCACTTGAGCCGTTATCCACTAATGCCCGAGTAACTGCCGAATCTTCACATTTGACAGTTAGGTAGAGAGCTTTATTATGCTCCGTGCCCTCCACTGGCAGATCATCATCTGAAAATGTTACCCTGTTCACCTCGAAAATTTTGTTGGCAATCGTTTCCAGGTGATTTACAGAAATTTCATTGGGCACATGAGCTTCATTCAGTATCTTCATCAGGGCCCGACGATGTTCATCCGAATGGATTAATAATGATAGCAGTGAGATCTGGGCCGGTGTTTTCTTCAACTGTTCGACCACGGAGTAATCCTGCACTTTCATCTTCTTTAAGAAATCCTCAGCTTCTTCTTCTGACACAGGTTTCTTTATTGCAGCTGGATTGGGTCTTCTCAACTCCGCCGGAGCAAAACACCGTCCTGATCGAGTCAGTCCCTGCGCCTCACAACTATTCTCCTCCACTTGTTGTCCCTTGTACATCACCACCGCCTTCTCATACTTCCAAGGCACAGTCTTGCTATCAATCACTGGTGTTTGGACTACTGGTTTTATGATGACCGGTTCCCTGCAGACCCCCTTCACAACAACCACGGGTGCAGATGATGCTCCTGTTATTACCAACTTGGCTGGTTCTGGTTTCCTTGTAGCGGCAGATGGATTCTTCCCCAATATCACCACTGGCTTGACATCTTCCCCCTTCAACTGTACCCCTGCTTCCTCATCGATCGATTTTTCTTTCGGAGTGGCACGGATCATCATCACTGTCTGTGAGGGTTTCTTCGGCTCCCCTCCTTCGTGCACAAGTTCGATCATGTGGGCTTCAGGGTGCTTTGGCAATGGGTTCTGGTTAATGTTGGGTGCCTCCGGTGCCTGTACCTCGATCTTGTTGGTATCAATAAGATCTTGTATTGCATGTTTCAGCCTCCAACATTTCTCGGTATCATGTCCGGGAGCTACCGAACAATATTCACATCTTACCGAGTGATCCATATTTTGGGGTAAGGGATTTGGTAATCTAGGCTCAACAGGATTTAATAAACCCAACTGCCTCAATTTGTGGAACAAGGCAATATAAGTTTCCCCCAACTCAGTAAAAGTTCTTTGCCTCTGCAATCTTTCATTTTTGGCGGCCGGATTACCCCTGAAACCCATCCCTGGAGGGTTCCTGTAGGCTCTTGGTGGTGGATAGGTGTTTTGTGGTGGTGGGTATGTGTTATGTGGAGGTGGGTATGTATTGTGGGGAACCGGCGCGCGCCATTGTGGGCGAACCGGAGGTTGGGTGTATGTCTGGGCTTGATGGACGGTGAAATGTTGTTCTTGTGGTTGGTAGTAGGGTTGTGGAGGGTAATTTGGAATGTGTGGGTAGTTTAGACGATGGGGTCTGGGTTGGTAATGAGGGGAAGGACCTCTAGATCTGGACCAATTGTCGGCCTCTAATGTCGTGACCTCCTCTCTTCTTTTCTTCCCTAGCGCACCTCCCGTGCCGCTCTGAATGGCCTGAGTTGTTGCCTTAATTGCCGAATAACTCAGGATCTTATTGGACTTAAGTCCCTCTTCTATCATACCTCCCATTTTCACAACTTCATTAAATGATTTGCCAACTGACGTCACCAAGTGACCAAAGTAAGTTGGCTCGAGAGTTTGTAAGAAGTAATCCACCATTTCTCCTTCTCTCATTGGGGGATCAACTCTGGCTGCCTGTTCTCTCCATCGGAACCCAAATTCTCGGAAGCTCTCTCCGGGTTTCTTCTCGATCTTTAGCAATGTGAGACGGTCTGGGACTATGTCAAGGTTGTATTGGAAATGTCCTGCGAAAGCCTGTGCCAAGTCATCCCAGGTGTACCACCTGCTCAGATCTTGTCTTGTATACCACTCTAACGCCGACCCGCTCAAACTCTGGCCAAAGTAAGCTATTAATAGCTCATCTTTGCCCCCTGCTCCCCTCATTTTGCTACAAAAACCTCGTAGATGTGCCATAGGATCACCATGCCCTTCGTATAAATCGAACTTGGGCATTTTGAACCCTGCTGGTAATTGAACGTCAGGGAAAGGGCATAGATCCTTGTAAGCCACGCTGACTTGGTTACCTAACCCGTGTATGTTCCTGAAGGATTGCTCCAGGCTTTTAAATTTCCGCATCACCTCGTCCTGCTCTGGGCTCTTAGCCGGCTTTTCAATCTCTGCCGGGACCTCAAAGTGGGGATTATAGGTATGTGGCTCGGGTGCTTTGAATGTGAGTTCAGGGGGTAGTATTGTGTATCGTGAGCCTGAAACAGTGGCTCACTAGATGATCTGTGCAATGGGGCTGGGGGAGGTGCCACAAAGACGGGAACATTTGGTGGAGGAGGGTTTTGAGTGGGTGGTAGAGCTTGGGAATCATAAGCCTCTCTTCCCTGATAATAGTGATGGCTTGGGAAACTTGTTGAAGGACCGGGAGAGGGGTATTCCGGCGTGTGTGTTGGTTGGAGGGTAGGAGTAACAGGTAGTTCTTGCCCCTTCTGGGCTCTAGCTAAGGCTATCTGCATTTCATTCATTTCTAGCCTCATTTTTTCCATTTTCTCCAGGGCTTCTTTCAGCATCTGATTGGCCGTTTTTTCTGACTCAACGCTGTTGTCTGACCCAGTCATGCTTTCTGGTATAGGACCCTTTGATCTTGTCTGATAATGGTACGGTGCCAGTACGCTCTAACAACTAACTGATATTGATTGGAAAAACAACAAACTTGTCAGTGTTAGAGTCTTAACAGATATTGTAATTGCACGTTAGGGGGATGCAATGCTCCTAGGCAGTTAATCATTTCTAACATGCTTTTGCTCCGACCGCATGCATCATCCCGGCTTATTTTTGCTCTGACAAATATATATTCTTCCTCTTTTTTTTTTCTTTTTTTTTAACTACGGTCGAATCCTATAGAGATTGCCTACGTATCGTGACCCCGCACGAATCAGACCAAGCGTAGTTCGTGCCATAAGACCAAATATTTTTTATTTTTTTTATTACTCAAAATAATGCTATTACAAGCCATCACAAAAAAAAAACAAAAAATACAGACTTTATATATATATATATATTTTTTTTTGAGAATATATATTTTTGAGAATGTTTGAAGAAAAGGAAAAAAAAACATATGGGTAGACAACAGACTCGAAAAACAAACAAGTGCAAGATTGAACTAGGGATACATTAAAGCTTTGAATTTTGGTGCCCGCGAGGCATCATTCGGCCTTTCCGCGGGCTTGGGGGCCAGGCTTCTTTGCAAGCTTTTTAGTTCCTCCATGATCTGATGGACATAACCCATGATTGAGGCAAATAGGACATCACGAGGCATCTCTTCACATGTTAGGCACTTTGTGGTGATATAGCGCCCTATATCATTGATCCTACCCCTGATTCTATCCCTCTCTATGCACAACTGTTCTATCCGTTGATTCTTTAGTCCCAATATTCGAGTATTGTCAATGAGCTGCTCTTGGAACCTCTCCATTTGTTCTTCCATCCGGGCTATCGACTCATGGTAGTGTTCTCTATATGTTCTAGCATCCTGGGCTTGTTTGAGGACCCGATTATTGAGAATGGAGTTTATCTCTCTCAATGTCGCAACACTCATTTCGTAGTCCCTTTTTACTTGCCATAGGTGCTCTCTCCGTGATGTTGTAACTGTAGCCCACCTGACCCGCATTCTTGTTATACAAGCCTGGGATCTCTCCAAGTCTTCTCGGCTTTGGCTGACTTGATTTCTCAATTCCGCTATCAACCTTTCATCAGAGCGACGTTTCTGTCGGTCGCTATCACTCTTACTGACTTGGCGAATTCGGGCTTTCAGTGCCTGGTTTTCTTTGGCTAATTTGTTCTTCTTACCCTGCTCTGAGGCTACTTGAACGTTGTTTTCAAACATAAGCCTTTCATTTTGTCGCTTCAGCTTCCCGATTTCAACCCGGTAGCCTTCCTCTCTCACTAACCAGCCCCACTGTTCCTGCGAATCATCCGTAAATTGTTGGACGTGAGCTCTTTTGGCAGGCCTCTGACGAATCTGGAACCTTTTCCCGAACCAAACATCGTATTTTGGGTCTACCTCACCCTTAGCCAGCTCTCGAACCATAGTCTTGGGTTCAAGGAATCTACATTCGTGCCACAACTTTCTAATTTTTCCTTCGGGGAACACGACTCCTGGACTCAACTCAATGGCGTGCTTGCTTAGATCCTCATCAGTGGGAATTACCTGAAATCTTCCTAGTTGGCGCAGTACCCGATGAGGAGCATATGGTTGGATGCTACGAAGTCCCATCAAAAGAACATGACATTCCTCGGCCGCCATGTATATTACCTCAGTATCATTCAACCACCCAAATGCCCATTCAACTTGGTCGGCTGTTGTTGACCTCAATTGTGCAAGCCATGCTTCGACGCCTTCGGGAAATATGACGCCTGTCATTCGTTTCTCAAAGCCGCTAATGCAGTTTCTCTCAGTCAACCCGTGGTTCATGTATCCCACTCGGTGATGGAGGTGTTCTTGCATCCACAGCTGGAGTAACAGATTGCATCCCTGAAAGAACTTGCCTCCTTCTCGGCATATAGTTAAAGCTCGGTAGATTTCGGACAAAATCAAAGGAACCACAGTACTGTCGGTTCTTTTGATTGCAACATCGGCCATCCCTACAAGGCCTATCTCTATTTTTTTATCTTTGCGGGGACAGACCACAACTCCCAGAAATGCTGTGATAAATGCCAAAGTACGTCTTGCTTCCCACTTGATTTTGTTTCCAGTGTGAATTAATCCGAGGTTTGGTTCTTCCAAACCCTGAGGAATTCCGTACCGTTGATACAAGAATTGGAGAGTACAACATCCCTTCGACAAATCATCATTCTGTACCTTCCGACTAATGCTTAGCAAATCCAAGAACGCGTGCGGAGATACTGGTCTTGGTGAAAGTAAATACTGCCCTCTTAGTTTCCCATTCAACCCCGCATATCCGGCGACTTCCTCTAGTGTAGGTGAAAGTTCAAAGTCAGCAAAACGAAACACGTTGCGGGTTGGGTCCCAGAACGGTATTAGAGCCTCGATGATATCTGTCCTTGGCTTGATATTCAACAGATCGACAAAACCTCCCAAAACTCTTTCCACTATCTTTATACTATCCTTTCCCATATCATTCCACCACACGTGGAGTTGTGAAGGGACCTCGCTACACGATGAGAAAGATTCATTTTGACTTGTGCTCATCCTGCACATTTATTATAGTGATTAAAGAAGAAAAAACTTTTATTTGACTTAAAAAACTATCTATATTCTAAAGAAATATTTTTTTGGACTTAAAAATTTTTTTATTATTTTTTTTTTTGAAAAAAAAAAACTTTTAAGGAGAAAGGAAATATTTTTGAACTAATATTCTGAATTTATGAAAGAAATACTACAGAAAAAAAATATTTTTTGAATTTTATTTTGAATATCTTTTAAACAAATAAATGGGATTTTGAAATTAAAAGGAAATATATTTTTTTTTAAAAAAAATTGAGGTCTAAAAGAAAAACTTTCTAAAGAAGTGAGTAATGTTAAATATTTTTGGATTTTTTTTTTTGAATACAGTGAGCCGAAACCAAAGAGGTTTGCCTCTGATCTCACATCCGGTGAGAATGACCCGCGTAGTTCAGGCTATAAACTAACTAATTTTTGAAAACAAACAAATTTTTCCTTTTTCTTTTATAGCAAAAAAAAAAACTATTTTCCTTTTTTTTTTTTTGAAAATAAAGCAAATTAAAATAAAAGACTTATTCCTACACACTTTCTGCTTTCTAAGCAAACAAGCAATTAAAAGTAAAAATATATATGTTTTTTTTAAAAAAAAATTCGGCAGCATTTCGACAGTACTTGGACACTGATTTTTTTTTCTAAATTAATCATCTAACTTTCCACTTGCTATTTTTATTTTATTTTATTCTTTACACTCCCGAGACTCAGAAACCGGTCAACATGCAAGACCGAGCAAATAAATGCACATAAAACAAATAAGATGCATCAGGATGGTCATTTTCATTTTTGGTGCACCTGTCCTAGACAGACCCAACCCCTGTGTTGAGCCTCCAAAATCAGATGCACGTGATGCAAACAAACGTTCCTACTAGGGATCCGGCATGTGGCTTTGTTATACTAGGTTCAGAACCTGGGTGTTTGTTCTAGACCTGGCTTACCCGAGCGGACAGCTCGAGCCGAGGGGGTAGCGTACCGGGAATACAGAAGCTTCACCGGCTTAGCAACTTGTCCGAACCTCGTTCTAAATTGGGATTTTACACTATACAGAAAAGAAGTCGTACGAAGTACACCCTTCTTCATGATTTAGAAGACTCAGAGAGGAGATGGGTTTCGGCACAGTTTATACACAGTTCATGTAATATCAAAGCGGTAAAAGCAGCATTTAGCATATTAGGCTCAAACATGTAAAAATCAGATAAAACCAAATATAACAATTTATATGAGCTCGAATTTCTAACCCTGAACCACTGGTTCTGGGTTAAGGTCCCCAGCAGAGTCGCCAGAGCTGTCACACCTCCTTTTTCCGTACCCGAGAAGGTACAAGGGAGTTTTTTCCAATTAAAGGACAGTCGAAACGGGATTGGTTTAATTATTTCAGAGTCGCCACTTGGAAGATTTAGGGTGTCCCAAGTCACCAATTTTAATCCCGAATCAAGGAAAAGAATGACTCTATATTACAGTCTGCGTACCAGAAATCTGGATAAGGAATTCTGTTAACCCGGGAGAAGGTGTTAGGCATTCCCGAGTTCCGTGGTTCTAGCACGGTCGCTCAACTGTTATATTCGGCTTATTTATCTGATTTTTAATACAATTATGAACCATGTGCAAATTTTATCTTTTACCGCTTTATTATTATAATTATTATTTTTTAGGAATGTGAACATCGCTTAAAACATATCTTTGGATTGTGTCACATGAAATGCACCCACAATACGAAACATATTTTATTTGATGTTTTAGGATTTAGATTTGGGTCGCATGAAATGCGCATCCGAGTTTAAGAAGGTAAAATTAATTAAATCGCGCCTAAAGAGTCTAACGCGTCATTATCTTTGGGGAAGGAAGTGAAATTCACTAAACAATCCATCCCAAATTCTAAGTAATCTTTTTTAAATAATTAAATAAATAAATGAGATTGGAGAATCCTATAAATTTTGTATTATTTACATCTATTTATTTTTAGCGAAATCCTTTAATAATATCCTTTAATGACTACCTTTTTATTATTACTAAGTTTTTATAAATATAAAATCAATATCTACATTCTTGAAAATGACATATTAAATAGAAGAGAAAAACAAATATTAACAGAAAGTAATAAAATTATAATCATAAATACAACATGGAATTATCGAAAAGTAAAAAAATAAAAATAAAAAAAAATAAAAAATAAAAATTAATTATTCCATAGTTGGATTAAAATTCAAATTGTTAGTAAGACTTAAGCTTATTGAAACCAATTATTTACAAATACTGAAAATTGAAAGAAATAAAAATAAAAACTTGAGTACTAAATCATATTTCTAAAAATTTAAACAATTTAACATTAACTAACTTTGTTTAATTCATCATGTCCTAATACTTGTTCGCAGGCTAATTCATGTTATAACTGAAATTGACTACATGATTCGGATTAACTTATCGTTGACGAAAAACCTTATGAATAAGGAACTTAGTTAATTTTTGCCAAACTGATTCAATAACGCCATTTTTACGTTATTTTTTCTATTTTTTTATTAAACAGTTTTAATTAATAATCAGGCTTAAATATATTTCCTAATAATCTGGTAAAGGCGTTATTTAATATGTCGCTATAATATGCCTAGTTATGCCGATGACAGTGATTTACAGAATAATAATACATGAATAACCTAAATACAATACAAAAATTAAATTAAACTAAATTAAAAATTTAACACTCCATTCTTCATTTCAGCTTACAAAATGCCAAAATTACAGTTGTGTACCTGATATTGTCAATATAAGAAGAAGAAAGTCAGCAACGTAATACGTAACACAACAACAGCAACAATAACCAGTCAACGAAAATCCCAGTGACAGCTTTGAAAAATTCAAAATAAAATCCAGGAATGCCGAAAATAATGGACAGAAACCAAGGGAAATTTTCAGATTTTTGAAAGGCTAGTTAATCTTCAACCCTTAATTTCTACACCTGTATACCAGAATATTTATCAGGTGTGTACTACTTTCTCTTCTAATTTTCAATTTTTTTTTTCTTTGTATGTTTTTCTTTTCTTGAGAGTTTCAATTTTTTTTTTCGGAATAAATGTTCAGCTTTTTTTTCAATCTTTTTTTTTTCTGTCTGTCTTTTTTTTCTTCCCCCTCTTGTGTCCAGACTTCACATATATATATATCCCATCCCTTTAATCAATTAAAATCAATCCCTTTCCCTACCAAACCCATTATCTTCCCACTCATCCCCATTACATTAAATAAATATATCACACCACCCCATTATATTTTGTCCCCCATGCCATATTTAAAATAATGCAAGATTCCCCTTTAATTTAAATCTTGTCCCCCCTTTATATTAAATAATCATATCACAACCCACCCCATTTCATTTTGTCCCCCATTCTTCAAATAAACAATTTCAAAATGTACAATTCCTAAACTACCCCTTCCGACCTTACTGAAATTACCAAACTACCCCTGAACGTATTACAAATTTACCAAACTACCCATCAGCTATAACACATCAATTAAATCAAACTTAACCAAAATATAGACAATATGATCAATTTCTAACAATGTTCAAACAACAATATGAACATGGATGAACATCATAACAACAATATCACATGAACATGATTTTAACAACATTTCAACAACAAATCACATGAACACAAATTGAACAACAAAGAACAATTAAAATTTGATTGAACAATATTTTAGCAACAAACAATCCTATTTTCGGATTCAACAAACAATCAACAAACAAAATATGAAGATTTCTAAATTCAATCATATTGAACTTAAAAATCAACTCTAACAATATTACAACAAACAATTCTTATATTAAACTTAAAACAAGATTATGAGAACAATTCAAGCAATAATCATAAATGGTAAACAAGAAATCAAACTATACAAAATTCGGATTCAAGATCATCCAAACAAAGTATGAACATGAATGAATCTATTTTAAGACAACAAACATGACGGATTAAACGATTAAAACAATATATTCCTTTAATACAACTAAATTCTTTAAATAAATAACAAGATCGACGAAGAAACAATTATGAACTTAAACTTGAACTTAACAATATTAACAATTTCTAACAATACATAAACACATGAAACAAATTGAAGAAATATTTAATTAAATTTCAATTTGAATCTGACAAACATCAAACTAACAAATATTCACTTAAACAATAATACAAACATGAAATGAATATGAAAACAATTAATTAAACTTCTATTTTAAAATCTGAAAATTAATTTTAACAAAGCACATGAACATGAACAAACTAGAAAAATGATTTTAACGATGAACAACGAACAAAACAAGAATTGAATTCTTTAACGATTTTGGATCCGGAAAATACCAAACAAAAATATGGACGATAAATGAAATTCAAAAATCAACTAACCGGAAATGAAACGACGAATGACGATTGTAAACAAATCCGTCCGGGCTTCGACTCAACGAAAAACCCTCGACCTTTGACAAATCGAAGAAGACGAAGCAACAACGAAACAATATCAACTGCTGCGACGAGCAGCAGTCCGTCGAGAAGCAGCAGAAACAGACGTCCTGGCAGCAGCGCGACGGAGGAAGAAGAAACTGCATGAAGCAGTAGCAGCTGGGAGCCGAACGCAGCAGTAATGATGGAAACGGGCAGCAGTGGCGCGAGCAACATCCATGGCTGGAGCTCGGATCTTCGACCACCCAATTCGAAGTCGACGAAACAAAGAAGATGAAACAGTAGCAGTAGCGCGAGCAGCATCCATGGCTGGACTGTTAGGACGTGAAGTTGAGGACTGATTCTGCAGTGGAAACGATGATGGTGAAAGGGAGTCGACGGACTGGTCGTCGATGATGAAGACACAGCAATAGCGACCATGGTTGTCGAGTTCGAGCTTGAAGGTGGTTATGTGGTTTTAATGGATGACGGGGGGGTCGTTTGGACGCGAGGGTGTTTGTGTGGACGAAGAAGAAAGTAAAGGGAAGCCATGGGAGGTGTTTTTGAGTTTGGGGAAGAAGAAGGAGAAATGGGGGGGGGGGGGCGGATGCTTAGGCATTTTTAGGGTTTTTTCTTTCTTTTTTTTTGTTTTATTTTGTTTGTAAAATAATAGGGGTGTTGGGTTATGGACTGGGTCGACCCAGTTCGGAATGGACTGGGTCGTAGGGAAGATTGGGCCATTTTTGGGCCTGTGGCTTGAAGTTGAAGAAGAGGCCTAATTCCGATTTTCTTTATATTTTCGATCTCTTTTCTTCTTTTATTTTTCTAAAACTAAATTATAAAAATATTTAAACTATTATTAAGAACTAAATTAAGCGCAAATTAACTCCTAATAACAATTAACGCACAATTAAGTATTAATTAAGCATAAAATTGTATATTTGGTCATTAAATGCTAAAAATGCAAACGATGCCTATTTTTGTAATTTTTAATTTTTTTAAAACAATTTTAATTACTAACAATTGTAGAATTAAATCCTATATGCAAAATGCGACATATTTTTTGTATTTTTTATTAATTTAGCAAATAAACATGCACAAACAAATACAAATAATTATTCAAAATGTCACAAAATATCACAAAAATGGCACACCAAGAAAAATTATTTTATTTTTGAATTTTTTGGGAGTAATTCTCATATAGGGCAAAAATCACGTGCTTACAGTGATAGTTTGGTGCTATTGAGCCTCAAATATCGAGCCTGGAACCCAATAGTTATATATACTTTGTGTTTGTCCCAATCCGAAGGTGGAAGTGGTTGGTTGTGATGGTTATGTACTAAGTGATTATAGTGACGGAGGAGGTTTTGGTGGTGGTTGTGAGTGTGAGGTGGTCTGGTGGTAGAGGCCGATGGTGGTGAGTAGTGGTAAAATTCATTGATGGTGGTAGTTAACCGTAGAGGTGGTTGGTATGCGTTGGTCTCTTTTCGTCTTCTTGTGCCGAGGGTCAATCGGAAACAATTTTTCTACCTCGGGAAAGAGTAAAGTCTGTAAAAATACTATCCTTCCCAGATCCCACTTATAGGATTATTCTAAGTTGTTGTAGGTTGTGGAGGTACTGGTAGTGTAGGTGGTTGGTGGCGGTGTTTGTGGGTGACAGTGCTGGTAATTGGTGGTTGTAATAAAAAGAGTAGTAGTAAATGTTAAATTATGGTTTGGTCAGCACAAGTTTAAGGATTAATGTGTAATAGTAAATTACTGTAAACATGAAATTCTATATAATATTGGAATGTTACATAAATCTATGCAAAAATATCCTTCACCAAAATTTAGTTTAATTTTTGAGAAGTCAACATGAAAAAAAATTAATGCATAGGACAACATCAAATATCTAATTTCCTGGTGGTTGAGCAATAAGCATGTCATCAATTAACTTGTAGCTGAAGAACTTGCAGAAATTAACATTCTAGGTACATTGTGCATGTCAAATAGGGATCATAATAGGTAGTGATTCAACTAAACCAATAATTTGAAGTACGTGATATTTATCACGACGATATAAGTGTAGGAAGATGGGAATTAAATGCTTTAACACTGATGACTCCTGCATTTTTACTATTTAATGCTTGCAATGGTTCAGTAAAAGTTCTGAAGCTAAAGTTCCTTCATTCCTTATGATTTCCAGCTCAGAGACGGTCTTGGAGAAATATGTCGGTCGACCCCATTGATATTCGTGATCCTATACGCATTCTGCAACGGATTGAAAACGAGCATCACTGGACGGGTAGTGAAAAGATTCGAATAAAGGCTGTTAAGACGGAGCTATGGTTTCTGGGTACATTTCTCTGCATAAATCATGACGTGCTGCAAAAAGACATTCGAGGTTTCATGGATGATACAAGAGCTCAATTCCAATCTGATTACAATATCATGTTGGGTGGAAAAGAGCCTCATAACTTTGACTGTAACTGCTCTAATGTTCTAGCAAAGATTCAGCAATACAAGCAGAGTACTACCAGAACTAATTTTTCTAATCTAGAAATTTCAAGTGCTAGTCCTCAAGAAGTTCATGGACATCGTTGTGCAGAATCTCAAGGATCTGCTAATTGTTCGCCTTGGCAAGCCACCTGATATGGTGTCCATCTCATTCAAATGAGTTGGTAGCCAATTTTGTTGACTTGGTTTGGTTTGGTAGCCAACCTTGTTGAATTTGTATAATTTGGTAGCCAATTTTATTGACTTGGTTTGGTTTGGTAGCCAACCTTGTTGAAATTGTGAAAAGGGTGTGTAAATTGTCAAATATATTAGGCTTTAGAGAGTGAGGTTTTAGCTATAAAAGTAGAGCTTTAACTCTCATTTCTACACACCAACAAAGAGAGAAAAGAGAGAGCAAGGTATTCCATAAACTATAAGAAAATAGTTTGTGAATAAAAATAGAGTGTGAGAGATATTGTAGTGAGGTGGAAAAAGCAAAAGAGTGTTTATTTCTTTTGAGAGTGTAGTGGTCTTAGGAGTATTTTTTACTCGTTACTACACAGTGTAAAATTCCTCGCTATAGTGATATCAGTTGTTCTTCTTGGCCGTGACTTTTTCCCTTATTCAGAAGGGTTTCCACGTAAAATCTTGGTGTCATTATTGCTGCATTTCTATTCTTGCTGATTTAACCATAACTTAGCGTTCTGCGTTTATCACTAATACCGTGAATACTATTTTTACGGGGTTTATTCCCAACAAGTGGTATCAGAGCCAATGTTCTGTCTGAGTATGCTCTGTGGTTGCAGCACAGTCTGAACTTCCACATCAGAAAAGAATTACTTTGATCTCCTAATAAATAGTATTTATATTTGTGATAAACGATGGAAGCCAACACTAGTAGAAGATAATAATATAATATAGAAGAGAGAGAAGAAATATTTTTTTTGGTGTAAAAAATGGTATAATGGTTGGAGTAAATTTGGTGTTACACCATTTTGGTGTGAAATTTGGTGTTAGGGTTGGAGATGGTCTTAATAGTTAATATTATATCCACATTCATGTTAGAGAAAATATAACTACATGGTAGTTGAATATGGCGGTGGTCAGTAATGAATGTTATAATGTGATGACTAGTGGTTGGTGGAGAAGGTTGGAAATGGTGGTAGTGCAGTGATGGCTGATGCTGTTTGTCCCAATCCGAAGGTGGAAGTGGTTGGTTGTGATGGTTATGTACTGAGTGATTATAGTGACGGATGAGGTTTTGGTGGTGGTTGTGAGTGTGAGGTGGTCTGGTGGTAGAGGCCGATGGTGGTGAGTAGTGGTAAAAGTGATTGATGGTGGTAGTTAACCGTAGAGGTGGTTGGTATGCGTTGGTCTCTTTTCGTCTTCTTGTGCCGAGGGTCAATCGGAAACAACTTTTCTACCCCGGGAAGGGGTAAAGTATGTAAAAATACTATCTTTCCCAGATCCCACTTATAGGATTATTCTAAGTTGTTGTAGGTTGTGGAGGTACTGGTAGTGTAGGTGGTTGGTGGCGGTGTTTGTGGGTGACAGTGCTGGTAATTGGTGGTTGTAATAAAAAGAGTAGTAGTAAATATTAAATTATGGTTTGGTCAGCACAAGTTTAAGGATTAATGTGTAATAGTAAATTACTGTAAACATGAAATTCTATATAGTATTGGAATGTTACATAAATCTATGCAAAAATATCCTTCACCAAAATTTAGTTTAATTTTTGAGAAGTCAACATGAAAAAAAAATTAATGCATAAGACAACATCAAATATCTAATTTCCTGGTGGTTGAGCAATAAGCATGTCATCAATTAACTTGTAGCTGAAGAACTTGCACAAATTAACATTCTAGGTACATTGTGCATGTCAAATAGGGATCATAATAGGTAGTGATTCAACTGAACCAATAATTTGAAGTACGTGATATTTATCAAGACGATATAAGTGTAGGAAGTTGGGAATTAAATGCTTTAACACTGATGACTCCTGCATTTTTACTATTTAATGCTTGCAATGGTTCAGTAAAAGTTCTGAAGCTAAATTTCCTTCATTCCTTATGATTTCCAGCTCAGAGACGGTCTTGGAGAAATATGTCGGTCGACCCCATTGATATTCGTGATCCTATACGCATTCTGCAACGGATTGAAAACGAGCATCACTGGACGGGTAGTGAAAAGATTCGAATAAAGGCTGTTAAGACGGAGCTATGGTTTCTGGGTACATTTCTCTGCATAAATCATGACGTGCTGCAAAAAGACATTCGAGGTTTCATGGATGATACAAGAGCTCAATTCCAATCTGATTACAATATCATGTTGGGTGGAAAAGAGCCTCATAACTTTGACTGTAACTGCTCTAATGTTCTAGCAAAGATTCAGCAATACAAGCAGAGTACTACCAGAACTAATTTTTCTAATCTAGAAATTTCAAGTGCTAGTCCTCTGTCTTATGAACTTCTTGGGGAGTTCATGGACATCGTTGCGCAGAATCTCAAGGATCTGCTAATTGTTCGCCTTGGCAAGCCACCTGCCTTGCATGCTGAGTCACTGATGTATTTTCAAGTGAAGGATCAAATGGAAGTGGTCGAAAAGGAGTTGACAGCGCTCAAGAACTTTGTCTTCTTTCTGGGAAAACTATGCACTTCACAACTCCAAACCCGCTGGCAAACTTTCTCCCGTCATGTTGAATTTGTGGCTACCGTTGCAGCAATTATTTTCTTCTTGTATATGCCTAACCTCAAGGACAGCGAATCTGTTGCTATAGAATTTACTGATTTGCTTTCTGATTTGCTGCGGAGAAGGATCAAGCCTATTGAGCCAGGGGTCCGCAACATCTATGCTGACGTCCTCAGAGATTTGAGGTCATCAAGCACTCCTCCCATGTCCTCAATTGAACCAGCAGCTGGATTCATCAACACTCTTCTGCACATTTCGACCGAATTAAGAGGGCTTTATACCTTCAATGCAGATCAAATGGAAACCCTTCCTGAGCAGCTTTAACACATTGAGAATTATTCTCAATGAGCTGGCATTGACATACAACATTCAGGATAAAATGAGGATCCATTTCTTCAGACGAGTCGAGATTTTGGTCATTGATGCTGGGCTTATTGTTTATTCATTGTACGATAGCAGAAAGAGCAAAGAAGACCGAAATCAAGACCTCTTTCTTTTGGCTGACAAGATTCAGCTTGTGAAGAAGCAAATTTACCTTGACATCCGAGAGGGGATACAACCCCATTTGCCTAAGAATGATGTATTGGGCTTTTTTGTTTTCCTTCTGAACGGCTTGAAGGAGCTCCTTTCTAGCCATGCCGATTCACTTGCTTCTGTCCAGAATGAACTTGATGTGGTCCATGAGGAGCTTCAACTTCTCCAACCATTCCTAGAAGATGTAGCAAGACAACGCCATAATAAACCTGAAGAACTTCAAAATCTTGCTGAAAGAGTCATTGATAAGGCATATGAGGTTGAGTACATAGTTGATTCTTTTGTAGTGAGAGATATTCCTCATACTTATCTTACAGTATGGCTCTCAGAAATCATATGGGAGATTAAGCTTATCAAGACAGAGTTGACCAAATCCTCGGTAAAGAATATGACAATCGCTTCCTCTTCTGCCGATGAAGAATTGATAGGTTTTGACGATGTGAGGGAAACTATAAGAGGTCAACTAGTTCGAGTATCACCAGAGCTAGATGTTGTTTCCATTGTCGGTATGGCTGGCACCGGTAAAACAACCCTTGCTCGAAGTTTTAACAAAAATGATTCTCATTTTGATTTCTGGGGAGAGTGTCGTGTATCTCAGGTATACACGCGGAAAGACTTGTTACTTTCCATTTTGAGTTCTAATTGTGACCCTACTGAAATTAGTAAAGAAGCTGATGATGAGTTAGCTGATAGACTACGGAAACTTTTATTGACAAAGAGATACCTTCTGATCATTGATGATGTATGGGAAGTAAAAGCATGGGATGATTTGATATTATGCTTTCCTGATGCTAGGAATGGTAGCAGAATCATTCTGACCACCAGACTTCAAAAAGTTTCTGTTTACGCTAAACGTGTTACTGAACCCCATTTCCTACGTCCTCTGAACGAGCAAGAAAGTTGGTTGTTATTGCAAAAAAGGGTATTTGGAAAAGAAATCTGCCCTGAACAGCTAAAGGAAGTTGGGGAAAAAATAGCAAAAAAGTGTGATGGGCTACCACTTTCCATTGTTTTAGTGGCTGGTCTTCTCACAAAGATGGACAGGACAGAAGGATGTTGGACGCAAATGGAATTAAGTTTCGGTGAACGAATCCAGGATGGAGCCAAGGATCTAGTAAAACTAAGTTACAATGATTTACCTTATAAACTGAAACCATGCTTTTTATATTTTGGAGCATTTTTGGAGGACAGAGAGATTTCAGTCTCAAAAGTGACATGCTTATGGATTTCTGAGGCATTCATAGAAAATGATGGGGAAAAGTGTTTGGAGGATATTGCAGAAGATTACTTAGATGATCTTATTGGGAGAAACCTCGTCATGGTGACTAAGAAGAGATCTATTGGGAAGAATAAAGCATGTCGTGTCCATGACTTAATGCTCGATTTTTGCAAGGAAAAGGCTGAGGAAGATAATTTCCTGTTGTGGCTGAAAAGGTATTTACCTCTTTATATGTTTCTCTAAGCTCTGATTAATTCGTACTTGATCTCGTTACTTATCCTGCTTAAATTCGCCGTTGCAGAGATCTAGATGCCAATCCTCCACATTTTTATTCTGAAAAGCCTGTGCACCGCGCTTATCATTTTGCTCTAATCAGGATGATCTTGCTGGGTGGAGGCCATCATGCTCACACGCTCGTTCAATATTTTTCAGGGAGGTCAGTGATAATACTTGTTCTTCATTGGGACATGCCTCTATCATCTTTGGCAACTTCAAATTTCTCCGGGTGTTGGATTTGGAGTTTGATGATGTGAAATCTTTTCCCACTTAACTTAATCATCTGAGGTACCTTGCTGTTCAAACTACTGAGGATTCTATCCCGTCATCCAAAGAAAACCTTTGGAATCTTCAAACGTTCATAGTCAAAAGAAACGGAGGACACGTACTGTTGCCAGACACCCTTTGGAAGCTGAGTAAGTTGAGAAATGTAAGCATTAGTGACAGTGCTTTGTTTAATTTGCGTGGTGCACGAGAATCTCTTGATGAAAACCCCTCAAAGCTGGACAATTTGGCAACGCTTTCCTCAATATATGTTTCCAGGAAGGACAATATGGAGAGGATAGTAAGAAGAACGCCCAATCTTCGGAAGTTAAGATGTATTTTTGCCGATCCATGGGGTTGGGAAAAGAATGAAAATCGGTTCCCTGACTTGGACTCATTGTCTCAACTTGAAACACTAAAGGTGGTCTTCATCAGCATACCAGAGATAGGTCCGTCAATATTAAACTTTCCAATGAATCTCAAGAAATTGACATTATGCAAATTTCCTTTGCCGCCTGCTGAAATTTCAACCATTGCCAACCTTCTCAACCTTGAGGTACTTAAACTGCAACAAGTTGCCTTTGAAATGGATGAATGGGAAGTGCGAGACAATGAGTTCCCTCAGCTCAAATTCTTGGAACTAGAAAATCTCACTCTCTCAAAATGGGAAGTGTCTGATGAAGCCTTTTGTTGCCTTGAGAAACTGGTTTTGCATGGATGTTCACATCTCGAAGCAATCCCTGATTGTTTTGAGGACCAGGTTATTTGCAATACATTGAAGTAAAATCATGCAGTAAAGATTTTGCTGATTCGGTCGGGGATATCAAAGAAAAACGAGTTGAAAATGGTTACAAATGTGACGTTAAAGTCTTTACTTAGCATTGGAATAATGAGGCTGCAAGTCTACAGCCTTCGGTTCATTTCCAAATCTGATTAAAGGTACAGTCTTGAGCAAATGCTGGTATTTATATCGCCTCATGTATACTCCCTTGAATATATTTCTTTACTGACTATATATATATATATATTCAAATTAAATTGCTTTCAATTAGTTGTCCTTGAAAACTCTTGTGAATAAAATTTCCTTACTTCTTTTTTGGATACTGCAGCTATTCTCTGTCGTTGTTGGTCATTGTTCTTTGGTTGGTTGCAGCGAGCTGCTGGTTGGTGCTATTTGTTGGTTGCTGATGTGAGGGTATTAGTTTCTGTCATTGCTGTTTTTGTGTTAATTTGTTTTTGCATTCAGATGTACTATTGTGGCCCATGGCAATAGTAGTCGTATGAGTTCTTTTTTAAACAAAATGAATAGATTAGTGCTTTTAAGATCTCAAATGTATGGATTGAAGAAAGTTGGTGATTTGTCATGATATTTATGGAGCTTCTTATTCCAATTATTATGTTCTTATACATGAGATTAGTACAACCCAGGGAGAACCATACCCAAAAGCTAACTATTAAGGTGAGAAGTACCAAGGCTATATAAATCTTATATCAGCACATTATAGTACCGATATGCGATTCAAGTCTCATATCTTGCAATAAACCATAACAAACCACCAGTGTGGATCACAAGCACAGAAGTGGCGGGTGGCTTTGATACGTTTGATATAACCCAAGAAGAACTATATCCCAAAAGCTAGCTATTGAGATGGGAGAGCCCAAGACTATGTAGACCACACATCAGTACATTATAATATCGATGTGGGACTCAAGCCCATACATTGCAATGGACCATAACAAATATAACTCTGCTCTAACCTGAGAATAGTACAATAGTTTAGGACAAAATTTACTTGTTGGCCGAAACTAATTACAATCGCTAGCAAAAAGTTGTATTAAAAATGTATATTATATGTATGTATTATACATATATACAAAAAAAAAACTTGGCTATTATTTTCGGAAGATGCTAAAAATATATACTTCTACTTTTGTAATCTATTTGTATCTCCCATATCCATTTGCCCTTACCCCTTTTCCCAAACATATTCACGTTGACTTCTATATGTACGTGCAAATCTCATGTTCATATAAATATTTGTCCTGCTTTCATTTTCTAAAGTCGAAGAAGCACATAATGAGTTATATTTCTATAAATGATGGGATATTTATATGCCACGACCCCAAATTACAAGTGTTGTGACAACATCTATCATGATACTAGGCAAGCCGACAACTCAAAAATACTAACTTCTTTAAATCAAAATATACCGAAATAGGTTTAAGTAAATAAATTCTCGTAGAAATTGGAAGAAACACTACAACTCAATATTGAATCTTCCAAAATGCGGGTGTCACTGAGTACATGAGCATCTATACAATAACATAGTCTGATACACCGTCTAAGAAAGTAGAAGAGAATAAATAAAACTGAGTGATAGGGGAGGAGAGTCAAGGTCTGCGGACGCCAAGGTAGCTACCTCGAAAATCTCCGAATGACTGAAACTCCAAGATCAACAACCACCGTGCCCGAAAGTACCTGGATTTGCGCACGAAATGCATGGTGTAGCGTGAGTACAACCAACTCAATAAGTAACAAGTCTAACTTGTGGGCTGAAAGCAGTGACGAGCCCAACAATACAGTAAAAGTACAAAGTTTAACAATACAGAAAATATAGACATGCTTCCAGGTTCAACAGTTAAGTTCAACACTGATAAAATATGCCAAGTGTGACTGATAAGAGGAATATGATATATCTACATCTACATACCAATATGAATATCGTTTGTGATGCAACACAATAAAACCTCAAGTATTCACACTCTCAGAGCACTCAATCTGACTGTCTCAATTCTCGCCCGTCACACTCAGTCACTCAGCATTGTACAGGACCTGCTGCGGCGTGCAGCCCGATCCACATATAGCCCTAAGACCTATAGCGGCGCACAACCGATCCACATATAGCCATAAGTCTTGTTGCGCGTGCAACTCGATCTGCATATATACAGACATAAGGCTTGTTGCGGCATGCAACCTGATCCACATATATATAGTCATAAGGCTTGTTGCGGCATGCAAACCGATCGACATATATATAGACATAAGGCTTGTTGCAGCGTGCAACCCGATCCACATATATATCTCTCCCAATACGACACTCAGACCCCAACTCAGTCATCAATCTCTCCAGTCTCTCGGGCTCACAAATCTCATGCCAACTAGCCCAAATAATGATATATTACAAAAAATATTAGTAACAGAGACTGAGATATGATATGTAAATAATGGATGCGACTGAGTACAAAATTGCCATCTAAGAAATAATTCAACAGCAGAAATGACCACAGTGGGTCTCAACGGGATAAACATATACCCTAACATGATTTCAGACATGAATCGGTAGCTCAATTACTCTAACACATAGAGGTCACATGAATGGCTACAAGGTCTGATGACTACACAGTACTACAAAATCAATCAAATCACAGTTTCTACGGTGTACGCTCACACGCCCATCACCCAGCATGTGCGTCACCTCAACACCGATAACATAATACGTAATTCAGAGATTCGTACCCTCAAAATCAAGTTTAGAAGTGTTACTTACCTCAAACCGTGAAAATCTCTACTCCAACAAGCCCTTGCCCCGCGAATCAGCCTCTCAATGCCTCAAATCTATCCATAAACAATTCAATGCCATCAACACGAGCTATATGAATCAATTCCATATGAATGCGAAGTTCATAATCAAAAGTTAAAAAGTCAACTCAAAAGTAAACCTCGGGCCCATATCTTGGAATCTAATAAAAGTTAAAAAATTCGAAAGCCCATTCAACCACGAGTCTAACCATACCAAACTTAACAAATTCCGACACCAAATCGTCACTCAAATCCCCAAAGTTAACTCTCCAATCCCTAGCCCAAAACTCCCAAAGTTCCACCTCAAAAGCACACAAACTGGATGGAAAGTTCAATGGGTAAACAATATTATTGCATAAAAATGATTAAGAGTGACTTACCTCAATAAAACCCTCGAAATCCCTCTAAACAATTGCCTTAATCTGAGTTTGCAAAGTCCAAGAATGATAAAATCTCGGAACCCTTGAATCTTATGTTTTGCCCAATGCTTTTGCACCTGCGGAATCGCTTCTTCGATAAAAATCCCACGTCTACGGAAGTCACTTAAGTCCACAAGGTTCGTACCTGCGCTCAAAGTTCTACACCTGTGGAAGCACTTCTGCAACCCCTCCATCCGCTTATAAGAAGATAGCCCACTCTCCCATTCTCCGCATCTGTGGAGCTTTGCTCGCAAATGTGGAAGACCCTCGCAGCTGCGCCACACCCCATACCAGCCTAGCTCCGCTTATGCGCCACATCAGCCGCACATGCGGCTAATCCCCTCGCAGGTGCGATTGCACTAGAAGGAAAAATTCCAGCAATGCTTCAAATCCATCTTTTGATTTGTTAACCATCCGGAATCCACCCGAGGCCCTCGGGACCTCAACCAAACATGCCAACAGTTCAAAATATAAAGTTTGAACTTAGTCGAGACCTCAAATCACATCAAACAACATATAAAAAACACGAGTCGCACCTCAATTCAAGCCTAACGAAAACTAAGAAATTTCAACTTCTACAATCGATGCCGAAACCTATCAAATTACCTCCGATTAAGCTCAAATTTTTCAGACGAGTCATAATTGACACAAGGGACCTATTCCAATTCCCGGAATCAAAATTCAAGCCCAGTAACCAGAAAGTCAATCCTCGGTCAAACTCGTCAACTTTCCAAACTTCTAATTTACCAACTTTCGTCGTTTCAAGCCAAAATCAACTACGGACCTCCAAATCATTATCCGATCACAGTTCTAATTCCAAAATCACCCAATGGAGCTATCGAAACCATCGAAACTCCATTCGAGAGCCATTTACACATAAGTCATCATTCAGTCAACCTTTTCAACTTAAGCTTCCAACCTTGAGACTAAGTGTCTCAACTCATTTCGAAACTTCTCCTGAACCAAACCAACTACCCTAACAAATCACATAAAGTCTCAAATAGGCGTGGATATCTTCTCTGCATCTCCCTCTCGGTCTCCCAAGTAGCCTCCTCAACTGGACGACCTCCCCACTGCACCTTTATTGAAGTTATGTCCTTTGACCTTAACTTTTGAACCTGCCGATCTAAATGGCCACCGGCTCCACATCATATGTCAAATCACCATCCAACTAAATTGTGTTGAAGTCCAAAACATGATACAGATCGCTGATATACTTTCGGAGCATGGAAACATGAAACACTAGATGAACACCTGATAGACTAGGCAGCAATTCAAGCCTATAAGCCACCTCTCCAATCCTCTCAACCACCTCAAAAGGCCCAATATACCGAGGGCTCAACTTGTCCTTCTTCCTGAACCTCATAACACGCTTCATGGGTGAAACTTTGAGCAGTACCTACTCTCCCACCATGTAAGCAACATCACGAACCTTCCTGTCGGGGTAACTCTTCTGTCGCACCTTGGGAAGCTGATCCTGAATTAATTTAACCTTGTCCAAAGCATCTTGAACCAAGTCAGTATCCAACAGCCTAGCCTCACCCGGCTCAAATCATCCTATTTGAGACCAACACCGTCTCCCATACAAAGTCTCATAAAGAGCCATCTAAATTCTCGATTTGTACCTGTTGTTGTAGGCAAACTCTGCAAATGGTAGAAACTGATCCCATGAATCCCCGAAATATATGGCACAAGTGTGTAGCATATCCTCCAATATCTGAATAGTGCGCTCAGACTGTCCGTCTGTCTGAGGATGGAATGTTATACTCAACTCGACTTGTATGGCCAACTCTCGCTGCACTGCTCTCGAAAACTATGTGCCCCAATCTGAAATGATGGACACCGTCACACCGTGAAGGCGAACAATATTACGGATGTAAATCCCATCCGACCGCTCCAAAGAATAAGTAATTCCAACTGGAATGAAATGCGCGGACTTGGTCAACCGATCCACAATCACCCAAATAGCATCAAACTTCCTCGAAGTCTGTGGTTTCCAACTACAAAAACCATGGTGATACACTCCCATTTCCACTCCGTAATCTTAAGCCTCTAAAGTAATCTACCCGGTCTCTGATGTTCGTACTTCACCTGCTGACAATTAGGTACCAAGCTACAAACCCCACTATATCCTTCTTCATCCTCCTCCACCAATAGTGCTGCCTGAAGTCCTGATACATATTTGCGGCACCTGGATGAATGGAATACCACGAACTGTGGGCCTTCTCAAGACTCAACTCACGTAGCCCATCCACATTCGGCACACAAATCTGACCATGCATCCTCAACACCCCTTCATCCCCAATAGTAACCTAATTAGCATCACCGTGTTGAACCATGTCCTTAAGGACAAGAAAATGGGGATCATCATACTGGCACTCTCTGATATGATCATATAAGGAAGACCTTGAAACCACACAAGCTAGAATCCGACTAGGCTCCGAAATATCTTATCTCCTGAACTGATTGGCCAAGGCCTAAACATCTGATGCAATTAGTCTCTCACCCACAGGAATAAAAGCAAGGCTACCCATACTCACCGCCTTCCTACTCAAAGCATCGGCCACCACATTGGCCTTCCCGAGATGATACAGAATGGTAATATCATAGTCCTTTAGCAGCTCCAACTATCTCCACTGCCTCAAATTTAGATCCTTTTGTTTGAATAAGTGCTAGAGACTCCGATGATCCGTAAACACTTCACAAGACACACTATAGAGATAATGTCTCCAAATCTTCAATGCATGAACGATGGCTGCCAACTCCAAATCATGAACATGGTAGTTCTTTTCGTGGGGCTTCAACTGACACGAAGCATAAGCAATCACTCTACCCTCTTGCATTAACACACACCCAATACTGATCTGATAAGCATCATAATACATTGTATAAGAGTTCGATGTTGAAGGCAAAACTAGAACTAGAGTTATGGTCAAGGTAGTCTTGAGCTTCTGAAAGATCTCGTCACACTCATCCGACCACCTAAATGGAGCACCCTTCTGAGTCAATTTGGTCAAAGGCATTATAATAGATGAGAAAACCTCTATGAAGCAACGATAATATTCGATTAAGTTGAGAAAACTCTGAATCTCAATAGCTGAAGACGATCGGGGCCAACTCTAAACTGCCTCTATCTTCTTGGGATCCATATTAATCCCCTCGCTGGACATCACATGCCCTAGGAACGCCACCGAACTGAGCCAAAACTCAAACTTGGAGAACTTAGCATAAAGTTTCTCCTACCTCAGCCTCTATAGCATAAACATCAAATGCGGTGCATGCTCCTCCTGGCTTCGGGAGTATACCAGGATATCATCAATGAATACTATGCCATACGAATCAAGATATGGCTAAAATACACTATTTATCAGATGCATGAATGCTAATGGGGCATTGGTCAGTCCAAAAGACATCACAAGGAACTCATAATGACTATACCAGGTCCTGAATACCATCTTTAGAATATCTGAGTCCCGAATCTTCAACTGGTGATACCCAAACCTCAAATCAATCTTAGAGAGCACCCTCTCTCCCTGAAGCTGATCAAATAGATCATCAATGCGCGACAAAGGATACTTGTTTTATGTTGTAACTTTGTTAATTGCTTATAATCGGTACAAATCCGCATAGTACCATCCTTATTCTTCACAAATAGAACCGGTGCACCCCAAGGGGACACACTAGGCCTAATAAACCCCTCATCAAGAAGCTCATGAAGTTGTTCTTTCAATTCCTTCAACTCTGCTGGTGCCATACAATACAGAGGAATAGAAATGGGCTGAGTGCCCCGACACCAAGTTAATACCAAAATGAATATCCCTGTCGAGTGGCATGCCCGGTAGGTCTACAGGAAAGACATCCGAAAAGTCTTGCACTATCAGAAAAAAATCAATAGTAGGAGTATCAACACCAAAATCTGTCAAAATGGACAAATAAGACAAACACCCTTTCCCAACCATCTGTTGGGCCTTCAAATATAAAATCACCCTATTGGGAACATAATCCGGAGAACCTCTCCACTGGATCCTTGGCAACCCCGACATCGCCAACGTCATGGTCTTAGCATGACAATTAAGAATAGCATGACATGGAGACAACCAATCCATACCTAAGATCACGTCAAAATCAAACATACTAAGCAATAAGAGATCAACTCTGGCCTCCAATCCCCCAATAGTCACCACACACGACCGATACACACGATCCACAACCATAGTATTGCCCATCGGCATAGACCTATGAAAAGATGAAACTAAGGACTCATAGGGCATATCCAGATAACGAGCAAAATATGATGATACATACGAATAAATGGAACCAAGGTATAGAAGTCTCCCTGTGACATACTGAGACAATACTTATGATCACTATGTCTGAAGGAACAACTTTTGGCTAGACAGGAATAACATAGAATCGAGCCTGACCGCCACATGATAGGCCTCCCCCTCTAGGGTGACCTCTAGCTGCCTGAGCCTCACCCCAAGATGGTTGCACGGGTGGTGTAATGACTGGTGCAGAAGTCATAGTTTGACCTCTTTGTGAAACTGTACCTCCCAAAAGGCAGTACACTGCCTCCTAATATGACCAAGCTCCCCACATTCATAACAACCCCGATCCGACAACGGTGTTGGGGGCTGAATCGGAACCCTAGAACCAGAAGAATCTAGTGTAGATGAACCTTGAGCTGAAAGAGAACGGGATGAACTCTGAGCTGGGAGAACACTGAGAGATGACTGACCTAGACGAGAACTGTATAAACCATGTCTAGTTGATGCACCACGATGAACTGGACGAGCCATCTGAGTGGGCCTATAAGGACGATCCCTGATGTGGTGGGACCGACCCCCAGAAGACACACCGCTAAAACCACCCGAACCTCGAGGCCACTTGGCCTCCCTCTCCTTACGTTCCTGACTATGAACCAACTCAAGTTGCTGAGCAATATCAACCACCTCATCGAACCTAGCACCTGATGCATTCTCCTAAGTCATAACAAAATGCAACCATTAGCTGAGGCCATTAATAAAACTCCTAATCATCTCCTTCTTAGTGGGAACTAACCAAACTGTGTGATGAGCCAACTCAGAAAATCTCATCTTGTACTGGGTCACAGATGTCACACCTCCTTTTTCACTACACCCGCAAGGGCATAAAGGAGTTTTTCCACTTAAAGGACAATCGGAACGAGATTTGTTATTAAGATTCAGAGTCGCCACTTGGGAGATTAATGGTGTCCCAAGTCATCGGTTGAATCCCGAACCGAGGAAAATATGACTCTGTTAACAGTCCGCGAACCAGAAATCTGAGTAAGAAATTTTGTTAACCCGGGAGAAGGTGTTAGGCATTCCTGGGTTCCGTGGTTCTAGTACGGTCGCTCAACTGTCGTATTTGGCTTATTTATCTGATTTTAATACATTTTGAAACCTATGTGTCGATTTTAACTTTAAACCGCTTTTACTCAATTTTTAAATGAAAGTTGAACGTCGTCTAAAACATGTCTTTAGATTGCGTCACATGAAATGCACCCGCAATCCTGAACACATTTTATTCAACATTTGGGATTTAATTTGGGTCACATGAGATGCACACCCGAGTTTAAGAAAGTAACTTTATTAAAATACGCGCCTAAAGCGACTAACGCATTATTATCTTTGGGGGGCGTGAAATTCGTTAAACGACCCATCCCGAATTCTAAGTAATTTAATACAGACATTTATTGAGGGCCCCGTGATTTAGGCATTTTATTTAGCGAGGCTCATCTCAGTTTATTATTTAAAAGGCAAACCTAAAAGCAACTATGATTTTCTATTTTTATTTGTCTCTAATAATAAAAGAAAACGTCCTAATTAATTTGTTACTGGACCAAATGATAATTCTGCACCACAGTCTAGCCATTGGGCTCCAGGATAAGCCCACCAAAAGGAAATCACACAAGATTGACCAATTGTTGACTGTGGCCCAAGCCCAAACGGGATCCAATATTCAGGAGGCATACGTGAGCCCAACCTCACAAAAGGACCTCATTTCGAGCCCCAGGGACTAAGACTAGATTTCAGTCACGATTTGGCACGTTTGAAGGCCTCAAGACTCAAGGCCAGATTAACGACTAATTCCCCAATGAGTTTCCAATTGTAATAACGCACAGAAATCATCAATATACTAACAAATGAATGACCTCAAACAACCAATATGATATTTGTACACTGAATCACTATTTTTGTGACGAGTCAAGCTCAATGTCCTATTGATATCCAAATAAACTATATTATGTAAGGGTGATTACTGATTTGAATTAAACCTGAGACTGCCAAATTAGAAAATACCACGAGTTCCAGTTAACAAGGCTTAAGAACAAATTCTACGTGATTGGAACATTGGGACACAATTGCACCTCAACCATTTTTGATTCTTGATTCGAATTAATACACAGTAGTATTAACACCAGTTATAATTAGTACAAATAAGGCTTGTGGCTTCCAAAATCATTTTTTGTTCTTGCTGTTCTAGCTAACTTCTGGCTAAAAAATTTACACTACAAAGCGAAACTAACTGATAAGTTAATGAATGACTGCTGCTCTAATAGTTCAGTAAGTCCATCACAAATTCATAAATTCAAAAATCCAAAATAGTTCTACTTACAATATCCAAATTATGTTCTAACCATTCTGATCTACAAGCCTGTGAATTAACTTCCATTTAACCAAATATACTGAAATCAAATAAGTCTAGGCAGTCCAATTACAGTCCAAATTAATACAAACAATGCATTTATCTAATGAACATCAGGATTGAAAATTAAAACTAAACAACATGTGAAGAGTTCATATGAAATATAAACAACATCTTCTTCATTTAATACAACCATTGCTCATACATGTGGATTGGTTTTCCACTTCAATTGAATCTGTAAGAAAGGTACCTGGAAATGAAAGAAGGAAGCAGAAAAATGAGGTATCAGCAGTAACCCAACAACAACAGTAGTATTCAACACCAGAAAAAGAACCAGCAGACTAATTTTGAAACCAAGGGATGTGATACGATAGTCAGACCCTAATTTTAGTCTTAGTGAATCAGCAGACTCCAAACCAGACTCGACTTAAACCCTTTTTATTATCAGCTAACCAGGAATTGCTTCCATACTAGAAGAAAACTTCAGAAAATACCAAATGACTCAATGAAACAGTGTATTTTTCTGAAATTCTGCAATCGTTTTTGATTTTTTTTCTGTATCTATTTCTGTGTATCTCTCTTCCTATATCTCTCTTAGAATCCCTTCCAAGTTTTCTTAGCTCTCTGCCCCTGTATATCCAGTGTATCCAGAGTGTATATCGAGTGTATACCGCTCTCTCCGCCCCCTTCTTTTTTTTCCTCTTCGAATTTCCTAGCCTTCTACCCTCTTTGAATGTTCTCCCCCTCTGACCATGATTTTCAGCCCTTAAATGAGCATTAAGTTAGTGCCATTTCCATTACTCATTCCCATTTTTCAATTATCTACACCAGCTTAGTGCTTTTATTTAATTTAGTAGTGCATTCCCTAGACCCTACCATTGTAGAAGCTTCCTAAAGTTAGGTAAACATTACTCTTATTGAACAACCCCTAAACCAAATTATTCTACCAAATTAACTTAATTATCTCTGAATAATAATTACCACACCTAATTAAATACCAAATTAAAATAAAATTACAAAAATTCGAAATTAAACAATAAAAATGTAAAATACATTTTTTCTTTGTGATTTTTTCAATTTTGTAAAGCAGATAAATTACTAACTGATAAAATGCAAAAATTAAATCCTAGATGCGAATGCAACATATTTTTTGTATTTTCAAGATTATGTAAAGATAAAAAATAAGGTATTATTTTTGTATATTTTTATTTAAATTTATGAAAGATACGTAAGCTAAAATATTTTTTGTAATCTTTCATTTTTATGACGAAAATAAAGTAAAGAAGTCAAAAATAGTTGAATAGCTATATTAGGCCTACATTAAATATTTACATGCTAAAATATAAAAATCTTGGGTAAGGTCAAAAATCACATGGCTACAGTTGCCCCTCTTTGACTGAAAATACGAAGTATTTTCAGACAAAGAACAACTAGACATGTTTTTTGACCTGACCCTTTTATTGAGGAGACAAAAAAGCTAAGAGGAAGGAGAATGTGACCGAGCCCTGGTATCTGAGCTGCCTACATATCCTTGGCTATAAAGGAATCAGGTCACATGTAGTTCAGAAAGTTTCGGTAGCTGGGACTACCTTGAAGCTGTTGTTTTACTGCTACTGCTGTTGCTGCTGTTGATACTGCCTACTGACCTCCTTATTACACCATGACAAAAATGAAGAAGCTAGACTAAGCTATAATCTATGCTTTACAAAGATTTATTTCCAAACTTGATCTTGTGACTGATGTTGCCTTATTGCTTTGTGCTTCCTCCGCTGTTTCTTTACTTCTGGCTCGACTTGTGGTCTTCCTTCTGATTTCTACTGGGGATTTTTGTTGTTACTCTCCGCTTTACTGACTTCAAACTTCAATGTATTCCTCTGTTATATGGGCGGGTTCCCAACTTCAAAACTTGAAAAATGTAAAGACTGAAATGTATTCCCTGCTCTCCAGGCGGGCTCCTGACTGCTAAACTTGAACCGCCTCTCCCTGTTCTCCAAGCGGGTACCTGATTGCTAGACATGAAATGTATTCCTTGCTCTCCAGGCGGGCTCCTGACTGCTAACTTGAAATGTATTCCGTGCTCTTCAGGCGGGCTCCTGAATTCAACCAAAATAGACGAAAACAAAGGAAATTTTTCTGCCCCAGTTTGGGTATCTGGGAACATATGTAATGTAAAACGAATCACATTACCAAATATCAATAAGAACTTGAAAACTAAAACTTGAATTGTACTCCCTTGTTCTCCAGGCGGGCTCCTGACTGCTGAACTTGAATGTATTCCCTGCTCTCCAGGCGGGCTCCTGACTGCTAACTTGAAATGTATTCCCTGCTCTTCAGGCGGGCTCCTGAATTCAACCAAAATATACGAAAACAAAGGAATTTTTTTTGCCCCAGTTTGGGTATCTGGGAACATATGTAAGTGTAAAACGAATCACATTACCAAATATCAATAAGAACTTGAAAACTAAAACTTGAATTGTACTCCCTTGTTCTACTGGCGGGCTCCTGACTGCTGAACTTGGATGTATTCCCTGCTCTCCAAGCGGGCTCCTGACTGCTAACTTGAAATGTATTCCCTGATCTCCAGGCGGGCTCCTGACCGCTGCACTTGAAAGTATTCCCTGCTCTTCAGGAGGGCTCCTGAATTCAACCAAAATAGACGAAAACAAAGGAAATTTTTCTGCCCCCGTTTGGAGGTTGGGCACATATGTGAGTGTTAAACTGAATCATATTACCAAATATTACTAAGAATTCGAAAGCTAGGTCCCATTATCCAGGGGGGTCCTGACAATTCTTACCTAAACGACAATTTTAAATCTAAGTTATATCTTCTAAAGGTGTGACTTCCGCTAAATCTTGTTATCTAAGAGGGTCTTAAAGCTATCCCATTATCCAGGAGGGTCCTGAAAACTCCTAATTATATCCTATCTTAGACATGCAAACTTTGAAACCAACTTATATTTCCTGGGGTATATTCATGCTACTTATGATTGTTTTGATTTTTTTAAACTAGGTCCCATTTTACAGGAGGGTCCTGAAAATTTCCGACTAAATTTGGAAAAGGCGGAAAAAGATGGCATTTCTGCTTGGGGAAAATGTTGAGGAAATAGAAAATCATAATCATTAATCTAGGAAAGAAGAGAAGTCAGAATCTTTGTTCTCATGGGGTAATGTCCAAAGTGTATCTCAAACATACAAACTTCAAAGTTCCACTTATAATCTTCTAGGGTGCACTCATGCCAAATTCCGCTACTCATGATTATTTTGAATTTTAAAGTAAGTCCTATTTTCCAGGAGGGTCCTGAGAATTTCCGCGATCAATTCTGCCTGGTACTTACTCTTCCTACGGATGATTTCCCAAAACAAATGCCATTTTTCCCCTGTTTCAAATCAAAGAAAATTTCGTCAGTTTAAAACGTGGTGGTTCATCGTGGCATTCTTGCTGGAGGTGGTTTTCTCTTTGCCATTCTTTGCTTCGTCCAACTGCCTTGAACTGATCGAAAAGATTGTTTTGACCTTCTGACTGATCCTTAACTGCAAGATCCCAAACTGCTATTCTCCCCTCCTGACGTTTCTGCCTGAAACCGTATATCTCCCACGACATTACTGAACCATTCCACATCTTTAACTTTTGCTTACGCCATAGGTCCCATTTTTCATCATATCATCTTTGGCATGTTCTAGCTGCATTTTGCTCTGTGCAATTCCGAAACTGGTAGTAAGCTTTGAAATCCTTCTTACAAGGCTAAACTTAGTAGAGCTTTAGAGAAGTAAAGTTAACAGCAATGAAATGCAAGGATTTTAGGAATAAAGAAAAGAATCCAAATTTGGATGACTATTGGGGACAGGAAAAGGGACTTATCTGAGCGGAATCACCGGCACCAATGATCATGGTATGCATTTGAATTAATCAGCCCAGTCTATTTAACCAATCTCCTTTCCAATTGTTTTACTTTGTTCTCCAAGATTTCCACAACCCAATTTTACTTTCCGCCAACTTACGGACCTCGTTCGACTTGCAGTGCCTTGAAGGGTTTTCACCAACAAACCTCTCTCATTTGTTGATTCCTCAGTTACTTGTCGCTTGATGGTGCCCGTGAAGGTTTTCACCAATAAGACTCTCTCATTTATATTTTCTCTCATCTTTCGTCGCCTCATGGTGCCCATGAGGGTTTTCACCAATAAGACTCTCTCATTTTTTGATTTTTCTTACTTAAACTGAAGTACGGACAGTAGTGCGATAGCCCAGCAACGCAAACGGTAATTTTTCATGTCATTGCCTGGAACTTTCTACCATTTTCCGAAGTATCTTCTTTATGTTTTTGTTGGCGACCTCAACTGCTCCATTCACCTTGGGACGATATGGGGTAGAATTGCGATGTGTAATTTTAAACTGTTGGCATACCTCTTCCATCAATTTACTATTAAGATTAGCACCATTATCCGTGATGATCACCTTTGGGATGCCAAATCAACAGATGATATTTGAGTGGACAAAATCGACCACTGCTTTCTTGGTCACTGATTTGAAAGTTTTGGCCCCAACCCACTTGGTGAAATAATCAATGGCTACCAGAATGAATCTATGCCCGTTGGATGCTGCTGGCTCAATTGGTCCAATGATATCCATGCCCCAAGCAACGAAGGGTCATGGTGCCGACATCGTGTGCAATTCCGATGGTGGAGAATGAATCAAATCTCCGTGTATCTGCCATTGATGACATTTGCGCACAAAACTGATACAATCTCGCTCCATGGTGAGACAATAATAACCTGCTCGGAGAATTTTCTTTTCCAGCACATACCCGCTCATATGTGGTCCGCAAACTCCTTATTCGGACATGACAACCGTAGGTTGTCTAGCATCTATGTATCTTAACAATCCAAGGTCTGGTGTTCTTTTGTACAAAACTCCTCCACTTAAGAAGAATCCACTTGCTAGCCGTCGAATTGTTCTCTTCTGATCCCCCGTGGCTTGCACTGGATATATCCCCATTCTGATGTACTCCTGGATATCATGAAACCACGGTTCGCCATCAAGTTCTTCTTCAATCATGTTGCAGTAAGCATGCTGATCTCGTACTTGAATATGCAGAGGATCGACATAAGCTTTGTCCGGATGGTGCAATATTGATGCCAGGGTAGCCAAAGCATCGGCGATCTCGTTATGGACCCTCGGAATATGCCTGAACTCCACTGATCGAAACCGTTGACAAAGATCATGTAAACATTATCGGTACGGTATGAGCTTTAAATCTCATGTTTCCCATTCTCCTTGAATTTGGTGTACCAGAAGATCCGAGTCTCCCAAGACCAAGACTTCCTGGATATCCATGTCTGCAGCTAGCCTTAAACCCAAAATGCATGCTTCGTACTCAGCCATATTGTTGGTATAATGGAAACGAAGTTGAGCTGTAACAGGATAGTGATGCCCTGCTTCAGAAATAAGCACGGCTCCTATCCCCACTCCTTTCATGTTAGCAGCCCCATCAAAGAAAAGTTTCCAACCTGGTTTTTCGGCCTGTTCTAGTTCATCGACATGCATCACTTCTTCATCGGGAAAATAAGTTCTCAATGGCTCGTAATCTTCATCGACCGGGTTTTCGGCTAAATGGTCAGCCAATGCTTAGGCTTTCATCGCAGTCCAAGTCACATAGATTATGTCAAACTCTATGAGCAATATCTGCCACTTTGCAAGTCTCCCTGTCGGCATACTCTTTTGAAAGATATACTTCAATGGATCCAAGCGCGAAATGAGGTAAGTAGTGTAGGATGACAAATAATGTTTCAATTTTTGTGCCACCCAAGTTAGGGCGCAACATGTCCTTTCCAGGTGAGTGTACTTAACCTCATAAGTCGTGAACTTCTTGCTAAGATAGTAGATGGCATGTTCTTTCCTGCCGGTGACGTAATGCTGCCCCAGTACCCAAATAAATTTTCCAGGACAGTCAAGTAAAGAATCAAAGGTCTCCCTGGTTCTAGCGGTACCAGCACAGGCGGGTTAGACAAGTATCCCTTTATCTCATTGAATGCTTCTTGACACTCATTAGTCCACTTGATCGCAGCGTCCTTCTTCAACAACTTGAAAATAGGCTCACAAGTTGTTGTGAGCTGAGCAATAAATCTGCTGATATATTTCAACCTTCCTAACAGACTCATCACTTCAGTCTTATTCCTCGGAGGGGGCAATTCTTGTATGGCTTTGATCTTTGATGGGTCCAACTCGATGCCTTGCCGGCTGACTATGAATCCCAATAGTTTTCCGGACGGAACACCAAATGCACATTTGGCGGGGTTAAGCTTGAGGTTGTACCTGCGAAGCCTCTGGAAGAATTTCCTCAAATCCTTGACGTGGTCGGCCTGATGTTTTGATTTTATGATCACATCATCTACATATACCTCAATCTCCTTGTGTATCATATCATGAAACACAGTAGTCATTGCTCTCATATAAGTTGCCCCAGCATTCTTCAACCCCAATGGCATTACCCGGTAGCAATAAGTTCCCCTTGGCGTGATGAAGGCTGTCTTTTCCGCATCTTCTTCATCCATTAGAATCTGATGATACCCGGCATAACAATCCACAAAAGATCCAATCTCACGCTTGGCACAATTATCTATCAAAATGTGGATATTGGGTAGTGGGAAGTTATCTTTCGGACTTGCTTTGTTGAGATTGTGGTAATCGACGCATACTCTGATATTTCCATCCTTCTTCGGTACAGGCACGGCATTAGCCAACCAAACAGGATATCGAGTGACCCGAATAACCTTTGCATCCAACTGCTTGGTAACTTCTTCTTTAATCTTCACACTCATATCAGTTTTGAATTTCCTCAACTTTTGTTTGACGGGAGGGAATGCTGGATCAGTGGGCAATTTGTGGACCACTAAATCAGTGCTTAAACCCGGTATGTCGTCATATGACCACGGAAAAACATCTTTGTACTCGATGAGTATTTTGATTAACTCCTCCAGGATTTTTGGCTCGAGGTAGACACTTATTTTAGTTTCTCGGACATTGTCTGTGTCCCCTAAATTGACGGCTTCTGTGTCATTCAGGTTGGGTCTGGGTTTTTCTTCGAAGTGAATTAACTCCTTACTAATTTCTTCGAAGGCTTCATCCTCATCATCGTATTCTGATTCGTAATCACAATCTACTTCTTGAACTAACATTTCGGAATCAGATTGATTTTTAAGACTGGGCTGAGGATTCCTTATGCATACCACGTCATTAGAACCAGCGTAAAAAGAACTGTATAGAAAAGAAAGCAAAAAAGGAAAACCATCAGGAATGATGAAGAAAGGGAAATCGTATTTTATTGAATGATAAAAGATAACAAGGTTTGCACACTCAAACAGACTAAATGAAATCCGGATTACAACCCTGGAATAATCCGTACAAACTTAAAGGAAAATCAAAGCAAACTACCAAGACTCCTTCCGAGTAGGGAGAGGAGTAGCCTTCCAATTATTAAGCTTTGTTGTTGGCCCGACAAATTGCACTTCCGCGTTGCTACAACCTTCTCCAATTTCCACCATGTTCACACTGTCGAACAACTTCTCAAATCTTTCCATTAACTCCTTGTCTGGATCAATCACAGAACTAGGAATTGCTGTCACTGGGCGACTCCTCATACCGGACTTGACAAATGATCTGGAAAGACATGGGACCGGCTTTGGAAGGACCCATGTCCTCTGTTTCAATTTCCTGACTCTTTTTATGTCTGCGGCTGTGGGCTTGAATCCCAGACCAAATGTTCCCAAGTTTTCAGGAAGAGACACGGGCTGTATGATGCCTTGCAGATCTGACCCCAAACCCTTTCCTGGTACAAAACCATTCTTCAGCATTTCATACGCTACCATGACTGATGCGGCGGTTATATTTGGATTTGGGATACACTTCCCCTCTGGAACTTTCTCGACTGACATTGTGTCAGAAACTTGGTAGACCCATGGTCCCTTATCATCTTCCACCTCAATGAATGGCACAATGGTGTTGCTGTGAGCACACAAATTATCTTCGCCGTGCACAACTATTTCCTGTCTGTCCCATTCGAACTTGACCATCTGATGGAGTGTTGATGGTACTGCTTTAGCGGCGTGGATCCATGGTCGTCCTAATAGCAAATTGTAGGAAACAACTATATCCAACACTTGGAATTCCATTGTGAATTCTACTGGACCTATAGTCATCTCCAACATTATGTCCCCGACTGAGTCTTTGCCTCCGCTGTCAAATCCTCGCACACAGATACTGTTCTTATGGATCCTCTCATCTTCTACTTTCAGCTTGCTTAGAGTGGAGAGTGGACAGATGTTCGCACTTGAGCCATTGTCAACCAATACCCAGGTAACCACGGAATCCTCGCATTTTACTGTCAGGTAAAGGGCTTTGTTGTGCTCAGTACCCTCTATGGGCAATTCATCATCGGAAAAAGTGACTCTGTTTACTTCAAAAATCTGGCTGGCTATCTTTTCCAGATGGTTTACCGAGATCTTGTTGGGAACATGGGCCTCATTCAGGATTTTCATCAATGATCGGCGGTGCTCATCTGAATGGATTAGAAATGAGAGCAATGAGATCTGAGCGGGCATTTTCCTCAACTGCTCTACAACAGAATAGTCATGCACTTTCATTTTCCTCAAAAATTCATCTGCCTCTTCTTTAGTTACAACCTTCTTCACCGGCGTTGGATCATCCTTAGTTCTTCTTAACTCCTCGGGAGTAAAACACCTTCCTGAGTGAGTCAAACCTTGTGCTTTACAAACTTCTTCCTTGATCTCTTTTCCTTTGTAAATCACCGTCACCCATTCATAATTCCAAGGAACAGCTTTGCTGTTGATCACTGGAAGCTGAGTTACTGGTTTTATAATAACAGGCTCTGTGCAAGCCCCCTTCACGACCACAACAGGTTCACTTGCAACCCCTGGTACTACCACTTTAGCTTTCTCGAGTTTCACTGCAACAATGCTTGACGACCCTTTCTCGGCTACCACAGCTGGCTTATTGTCTACCCCTTTCAACTGCACCATTGATTTCCCATTAGTTACCTTTTCCTTTGAGCTGGTTTCACTGGAACATACCATCATTACCGTCTGTGAGGGCTTCTTGGGATCCCCTCCTTTGTGTATCAACTCAATCATATGGGTCTCATGGTGAGCTGGCAGTGGATTCTGATTGATATTTGGTGCTTCTAGGGCCTGAACCTCGATCCGATGAGTATTAATAAGCTCTTGCACAACTGTTTTCAGTTTCCAACATTTCTCTGTATCATGCCCCGGGGCTCCTGAACAGTACTCACAACTTACCGAGTGGTCAAGATTTCTAGGAGGAGGATTTGGCATTTTAGGCTCAATTGGATTCAACATGCCCAACTGCCTCAACCTGTGGAAAAGATTGGTATATGATTCTCCCAGTGGAGTGAAAGTCTTTTGCTTCTGTAACCTCTCATTCTTGAAGGCTTGGTTTGGTCGGAAACCCGTTTCGGGGGGATTTCTGTAGGCTCTTGGGGGTGGATATGTATTTATGGAGCTGGGTATGGATTTGGTGGAGCCGGCACACGCCATTGTGTGTGTGCCGGAGTTTGGGTATAGGTTTGTGCATGATGGACGGAAAAATGGGGATCTGGCGGTGGGTAGTAATGTTGTGGAGGGCTATATGGAGTGTGGGGGTAATTTTGGTGGTAGGGTCGTGGTTGTCTATAGTAGGGGTGACAGGCCTCTAGATCCAAACCAGGCACCGGATTCAACAATCGTGACATCTTATTTCTTCTTCTTCCCGAGTACAGCCCCAGTGCCGCTTTGAATGGCCTGAGTGGTTGCCTTGATCGCTGAATAACTCATGATTTTGTTGGACTTAAGCCCCTCCTCGACCATGCCTCCCATTTTTACAACCTCATTAAAAGACTTGCCAATTGCGGACACCAAATGACCAAAGTAAGTTGGCTCCAAAGCCTGCAAAAATTAATCAACCATCTCGCTCTCTTTCATTGGGGGATCTACCCTTGCTGCTTGCTCCCTCCACCGGAAACCATATTCTCTAAAGCTTTCACTGTGCTTCTTCTCTAGTTTAGTCAAAGATAGTCGGTCTGGAATGATCTCAAGATTATACTGAAAGTGACAAGTGAATGCTTGTGCCAGATCATCCCATATGTACTATCTTCCGTGATCTTGGCGGGTGTACCACTCCAATGCTTCTCCGCTCAAACTCTGACTGAAGTAGGCCATTAGCAATTTATCCTTTCCTCCGGCTCCCCTCATCTTACTGCAAAAACCTCTCAAATGAGCCACCGGATCACCGTGTCCGTTGTACAAGTCGAATTTAGGCATTTTGAACCCTGCCGGTAGTTGTACATTTGGGAATAAACATAGGTCTTTGTAAGCCACGCTTACCTGACCCCTAGCCCTCTCATATCCCTGAAGGATTGTTCTATGCTTTTCATTTTTCTGAACATCTCCTCATGTTCGGGATTTTTGGCTGGTCTCTCAGCTTCTCTCGGGAGATCAGAACGTGGATCGTAGGGGTAGGTTTCGGGAGCTTTGAAGGTGGGTTCCGGGGGATAATACTGGTTGTCCTGAGCTTGGAACATGGGTTCACTCAGGGATCTATGGAGTGCAGCTGGTAGAGATGCCACAAAGACAGGGGTGACTGGCGGATGAGGGCATGGAATCGATTTTGGTGGTGGAGCTTGAGGCATATGAGAAGTAGTGCCATGGTAGTGTTGATAAATGGGAAAACCTGGATTGGTGGCGGGATGATCCTGAGACTGAGCTAATGGTGGGGTAAAAGCCGGGTTGGCTGGGTAAGACGGTGGTGATTGCCCTTGGGACCAGGCCTGGTACATTTCGGCCATCTGTTGCTTAAGCTTGAACATCTCCTCTTTCATTTTATTGACGTCCAACTCCTCTACCTCAACACTAGTGTCGACCTCTGGGATAGACATGATTTCTGGTATTGGTCCCTTTGATCTGGTTTGGTAATGATAATGTGCCAGTATCCCCTAAATAAACAAACTGCTTGAACTCTCTGGAAAACAAAAACTTGTTAGTTCTTAGAGTTTAACACATATGTAATTACATGTTAGGATGCAATGCACCTAGGCAATTAACCATTTTCTATCATGCATTTGCTTCGGTTGTGTGCGTCATCCCGGCCTCTCATAATTGTGCCTCTTCTTTTATTCTATCCTTCTTTATTTCCCCTTTTTCTTTTTAGTGGTGGTCGAATCCTATAGAGATTGACTATGTATCATATCCCCGCATGAATCAGACCGTGCGTAGTTCTATCAAAATAAGTGCTAAAAGCAAAGAGACAATTTTTGGAAATTTTCGATTTTTCATTAATAAACATTCTATTACAAACTAGACGCTTTCGCAAAGGAAAATAACAGACTTGAAACCAAACCAAGTACAAATTCAAGAACTTCTGACAGACTCTGATGCGAAAGGAAGAACAGACTCTAACAGACAATAGACTCTAAGGAAAAAGAAAATGCGGACTCGAACTACAAATACATTAAAGTTTTAAATTTGGGTGCCCGCGGGGCGTCATTCGGCCTTGCCGCGGGCTTAGGTGTAAGGCCTCTTTCCAACTGTTCCAATTCATACATGATTTGCTTCACAAATATCATCACTGCCGAGAAGAAAGTAGTGCGGGTCATGTTTTCACACACCCGACATTTCCTGGTAATAACATGAGCAATAATCAAAATATTATCCCTGGTTCGGTCTTTCTCTAGGAGTAGGCGTTCTATCTGATCCCCTCTAGCCTTCAAAACCCTAGAATCATGCAGATGTTGTTTCTGTAACTGCTGTATTTCATCTTCCATCAAGGCCATTAGATCATACCAGTGTTCACTTTTGGTTTCAAAAGCCTTGGCTTGTTTAGCCGCCTCGCTCTCTAGGGTGGTCACCTTCGTTTTTAGACTGGCAATGGTCTTTTCATAATCCTTCCTCGCCTGCTGTAAGTACTGCGCGCGCTCTTTTGTTCTTTTTGCCCATTGTGCCTGGAGTTGTGCTATGGTACCCTCAGATTTCTTCAAATCATCCCGGCACTCACTGATTTCCCTTTTCAACCCTTTTATTAACCGCTCATCCAACCGACTCCTTTGTTGGTTGTCAGCATCTATCCTCATTTGTTGAAGTTGGGCTTTCAGCACCTCATTTTCTTGGGCCAATTTGTTCTTTTCTCCCTGATCGGCATCAACTTGCAGACTATTTTCAAATTCCAGGTCTCTAATCTGTTGCTTCAGCTTGCCTATTTCTTCCCTGTAACTCTCTTCGTTTGCTAACCAACCCCATTGCTCTTGTGAATCATTAGTAAACTGTTGGACATGGGCTCTTTTGGAGGGACTTTGGAGAATCTGGAACCTTTTCCCAAACCACGCATTATACTTCGGGTCCACCTCACCTTTATCCAGATCTCGGACCATAGTCTTAGGCTTGAGGAACCGGCATTTGTTCCACAATTTGCGAATTTTATCTTTCGGGAATGTGGGTCTCGGACTTAACTCAATGATGTGCTTGCTCAAGTCTTCATCTTTGGGGATGACTTGAAACCTTCCCAGTTGGCGTAGTACCCGATGGGGAGCATACGGTTGGATACTCCGAACACCCATTAAAAGAATATGACACTCTCCTGCTGACATATATAGCACCTCGGTAGCGGGCAACCACCCAAATGCCCATTCAATTTGATCGACAGTCAATGACCTCAGTCGTATGAGCCAAGCTTCGGTACCCTCAGGAAATGCAATACCCCTTACCCATTTTTCAAATTCTTCGATACATCTTAACCCAGTCAGCCCATAGTTCATGTACCCCTCCCGGTGTCACAGATGTTCTTGCATCCACAACTGAAGTAATAAATTGCAACCTTGGAAAAAATGTCCTCCCTCCCTGCAAACAGTCAATGCTCGGTAAATTTCTGACAAAATCAGGGGAACTATAGTGCTATCTGCCCTTTTAATTGCAACATCAACCATCCCCACGAGACCTGTCTCTATTTTCTTATCTACTCGTGGACAAATCACGATTCCCAAGAATGCCGTTATGAACGTCAAGGTTCGTCTTGCTTCCCATTTACTTCTGTTCCCAGCATGGGTTAGTCCTAGATTTGGTTCTTCGAAACCCCGAGGATTACCATAACGCTGATACAGGAACTGAAGAGTGCAACATCCTCCCGACAAATCATCATTCTGAACATTCTGGCTGATGTTTAGCAAATCCAAAAATTTGTGTGGAGATACCGGTCTTGGTGACAGCAAATATTGACCCCTCAGATTTCCATTCAGACCCGCATAACCCGTGACTTCCTCCAGCGTGGACGTAAGCTCAAAACCCCCAAAGCGAAACACATTGCGAGTCGGGTCCCAAAATGGTATTAAGGCCTCGATGACATCTGACTTTGGCTTGACATTTAGTAGACCGACAAGACCTCCCAAGATTTTAGCCACTATTTCTTTGTTGACTTCTCCCAGATCATTCCACCACATGTGGAGCTGGAGGGGGACCTCATTAAGTATGGTGAAAGATTCATTTGCATTTGTGCTCATCCTGCACATTTATTAAGGTAATTAAGAAAAAGGTAAATTTATTTGTTTCAAAACAAAACTACTATTTTTTTTATTTTATTTTTCAAACTAAAATGAAAGACCCGGTTTTTCAAACACGGTCTTTCAGCACTTCGGAGACGAAGATTTTAAGGCTGTGTGGATTAACCGATCGAAATCTTAAAAATGACCAAAGGTGGCTATTTATGCAAAATCAGCCTTCCGACGTCCCTTTTGGAGACATTCGGCTATTTTTGACAGAAACGGCATCACCCGACTTATTTATGACGAAAATTAAAATTTGACATTTTTGGCTATTTTTGCAAAAGGGGAGGTTGGACCCGATGAGGGTTGCCTATGTATCTCACATCCGGTGAGAATAAAACCTGCGTAGTTCGGGAAGAGAAACTAGCTATTTTTTAAAACAATATTCTTTTTCCTTTGTTCCTTTTATAACAAACAAACAAACTATTTTTCTTCTCTGTTTTTGAAAACAAGACAAACTAAAATAAAAGACTCTTTTTCACGTATTTTTGCTTTTTGAGTAAAACAAATAATTTTAAAAATATAAAATATTTTCTTTTTATTTTCTCAAAATTTCGGCAGAGTTTCGACAGTATTTGGGCGTTGGTTTTATTCTAAAAATAGGTAATTAACTCTCTACACTGTTATTTCCTCTCTCTCTCCTTTTTCTTTTTCTCAAATTTCTGATATTCCCGAGATTCAGAAGCCGGTCAGCATGCAAGTCCGAACAAATAAATGCACAAAAAACAAGTAGGATGCATCAGGATGATCTTTTTCATTTCAGGTTGCTTGTCCTAGATGGACCCAACCCTGTGTTCAGTCCCCTAAGTCAAATGTACATGATGCAAATAAGCGTTCCTACTAGGGATCCGACATGAAGTTGAGTTATTCTAGGTTCAGAACCTGGGTGTTTGTTCTAGACCTGGCTTACCCGAGCAGACAGCTCGAACCGAGGGGGGCAGCGTACCAGGAATACAGAAGCTTCGCCGGCTTTGCAACTTGTCCGAACCTCGTTCTAAATTTGGGATATGACTCTAACAGAAAAGAAGTCACACGAAGTGCACACTTCTTCATGATTTAGAAGACTCAGAGAGAAGAGGGATTTCACAACAGTTTATATACAGTTCACGGAATATCAAAGCGGTAAAAGCAATCAATTAGCACATTAGGCCCAAATCATGTAACAAAATCAGATAATGGATAAAGCCAACTATAACAATTATTCTAAGCTCGAATTCTTGAACCCTGAACCAGAGATTCTGGGTTCTTTCCCCAGCAGAGTTGCCAAAACTGTCACACCTCCTTTTTCACTACACCCGCAAGGGCATAAAGGAGTTTTTTCACTTAAAGGACAATCGGAACGAGATTTGTTATTAAGATTCAGAGTCGCCACTTGGGAGATTAATGGTGTCCCAAGTCACCGGTTGAATCCCGAACCGAGGAAAATATGACTCTGTTAACAGTCCGCGAACCAGAAATCTGAGTAAGAAATTCTGTTAACCCGGGAGAAGGTGTTAGGCATTCCTGGGTTCCGTGGTTCTAGCACGGTCGCTCAACTGTCGTATTTGGCTTATTTATCTGATTTTAATACATTTTGAAACCTATGTGCCAATTTTAACTTTCAACCGCTTTTACTCAATTTTTAAATGAAAGTTGAACGTCGTCTAAAACATGTCTTTAGATTGCGTCACATGAAATACACCCGCAATCCTGAACACATTTTATTCAACATTTGGGATTTAATTTGGGTCACATGAGATGCACACCCGAGTTTAAGAAAGTAACTTTATTAAAATACGCGCCTAAAGCGACTAAAGCGTTATTATCTTTGGGGGCGTGAAATTCGCTAAACGGCCCATCCCGAATTCTAAGTAATTTAATACAGACATTTATTGAGGGCCCCGTGATATAGGAATTTTATTTAGCGAGGCTCATCTCGTTTTATTATTTAAAAGGCAAATCTAAAAGCAACTATGATTTTCTATTTTTATTTGTCTCTAATAATAAAAGAAAACGTCCTAATTAATTTGTTACTGGACCAAATGATAATTCTGCACCACAGTCTAGCCATTAGGCTCCAGGATAAGCCCACTGAAAGGAAATCATACAAGATTGACCAATTGTTGATTGTGGCCCAAGCCCAAACGGGAGCCAATATTCAGGAGGCATACGTGAGCCCAACCTCACAAAAGGACCTCATTTCGAGCCCCAGGGACTACGACTAGATTTCAGTCACGATTAGGCACGTTTGAAGGCCTCAAGACTCAAGGCCAGATTAACGACTAATTCCCCAATGAGTTTCCAATTGTAATAACGCACAGAAATCATCAATATACTAACAAATGAATGACCTCAAACAACCAATATGATATTTGTACATTGAATCACTATTTTTGTGACGAGTCAAGCTCAATGTCCTATTGATATCCAAATAAACTATATTATGTAAGGGTGATTACTGATTTGAATTAAACCTGAGACTGCCAAATTAGAAAATACCACGAGTTCCAGTTAACAAGGCTTAAGAACAAATTCTACGTGATTGGAACATTGGGACACAATTGCACCTCAACCATTTTTGATTCCTGATTCGAATTAACACACAGTAGTATTAACACCAGTCATAATTAGTACAAATAAGGCTTGTGGCTTCCAAAATCATTTTTTGTTCTTGCTATTCTAGCTAACTTCTGGCTAAACAATTTACACTACAAAGCAAAACTAACTGATAAGTTAATGAATGACTGCTGCTCTAATAGTTCAGTAAGTCCATCACAAATTCATAAATTCAAAAATCCAAAACAGTTCTACATACAATATTCAAATTATGTTCTAACCATTCTGATCTACAAGCCTGTGAATTAACTTCCGTTTAACCAAATATACTGAAATCAAATAAGTCTAGGCAGTCCAATTACAATCCAACTTAATACAAACAATGCATTTATCTAATGAACATCAGGATTGAAAATTAAAACTAAACAACATGTGAAGAGTTCATATGAAATATAAACAACATCTTCTTCATTTAATACAACCATTGCTCATATATGCGGATTGGTTTTCCACTTCAATTGAATCTGTAAGAAAGGTACCTGGAAATGAAAGAAGGAAGCAGAAAAATGAGGTATCAGCAGTAACCCAACAGCAGCAGTAGTATTCAACACCAGAAAATGAACCAGCAGACTAATTTTGAAACCAAGGGATGTGATACGATAGTCAGACCCTAATTTTAGTCTTAGTGAATCAGCAGATCCCAAACCAGACTCGACTTAAGCCCTTTTTATTATCAGCTAACCAGGAATTGCTTCCATATTAGAAGAAAACTTCAGAAAATATCAAATGACTCAATGAAACAGTGTATTTTTCTGAAATTTTGCAATCGTTTTTGATTTTTTTTCTGTATCTATTTCTATGTATCTCTCTTCGTATATATCTCTTAGAATTTCTTCCAAGTTTTCTTAGCTCTCTGCCCCTGTATATCCAGTATATCCAGAGTGTATATCGAGTGTATACCACTCTCTCCGCCCCTTTTTTTTTTCTTCTCCGAATTTCCTAGCCTTCTACCCTCTTTGAATGTTCTCCCCCTCTGACCATGATTTTCAGCCCTTAAATGGGCATTAAGTTAGTGTCACTTCCATTACCCATTCCCATTTTTTAATTATCTACACTAGCTTAGTGCTTTTATTTAATTTAGTAGTGCATTTCCTAGACCCTACCATTGTAGAAGCTTCCTAAAGTTAGGTAAACATTACCCTTATTGAACAACCACTAAACCAAATTATTCTACCAAATTAACTTAATTATCTCTGAATAATAATTACCACACCTAATTAAATACCAAATTAAAATAAAATTACAAAAATTCGAAATTAAACAATAAAAATGCAAAATACATTTTTTTTGTGATTTTTTCAATTTTGTAAAGCAGATAAATTACTAACTGATTTAAAAATGCAAAAAATTAAATCCTAGATGCGAATGCAATATATTTTTTGTATTTTCAAGATTATGTAAAGATAAAAAATAAGGTACTATTTTTGTATATTTTTATTTAAATTTATGAAAGATACGTAAGCTAAAATATTTTTTGTAATCTTTCATTTTTATGACGAAAATAAAGTAAAGAAGTCAAAAATAGTTGAAATAGCTACATTAGGCCTACATTAAATATTTACATGCTAAAATATAAAAATCTTGGGTAAGGTCAAAAATCACATGTCTACAACAGACATGCCCTCTTGGCGTAGCTGCTCAAACTGCCTACGCAACTCCTCCTTGCGGGTCGGTGGTACAAACTTCTCCAAGTCAAGAGCGGAGAACTCATGCCATGAAAGTGGTGCAGCACCGGCTGGACTGCCCCGGTCATAGTTATCCCATTATCTAAAGGCTACCTAGTCAGCTAAAAAGTAGTAAATGGGACCCCACTAGTCTCTAGGATACCCGTCGTGTGAAGAATCCGCTAGTACCTATCGAAGAAGTCCTGAGCATCCTCTGACTCACCCCACTGAATGATGGAGGCTGGAGCCTCCCAAATCTCTCTAGTCTCTTCTGCTCCTCATCACTTATTACGGAACCCACCTAGGCCTAAGCAACTGCAACCAGTTGGGCAGGTAGTACCCCCAGTGTCCGAAGCCCCTGCACCACCTACTCTAGAGTACGGGCGGTGGGAATCTGAGTACCTCCCCCGGCCTGGGTAGTGGCTGGTGCGGCCTGAACTGAAATCGCCTGAGCAAAGCTAGTGCAAACAATCAATATCTGGGCCAAAGTCTCCTGAAGGCCAGGATCACAATGGGCACAGCTCGTACCTGAGCTGGCCCCACTGGCTCGACCATATCTGGAACTTGCCCCTGAGCTAGAGTCAACTGGTGGGTCTACAGGTGCAGCTTTAGCTGTTGTACGAGCTGCACCTCGGCCTCGGTCTCTCGTTGCCCTAACTGGTGGTAGTGGTAGCTATTCGCCCGATCTGGTAGCACGTGTCCTCATCATCTGTAAGAGAATAGAATAACAAAAGATTAGTTCCCGGAATCAACAAATTCACATGATAAGAATACAATGATGTGAAGTTTTCCTAAGGGTTCAACAGCCTCTCGAAGATAAGTACCTGGATCTGCACACGAAGTGCAAGGTGTAACATGAGTACAACACACTCAATAAATAACAAGTCTAACAAACAATAAAGTAAAAGTACAGAGTTTAACAATACAGATAATATAGACATGCTTCCAGGTTCAACAGTTAAGTTCAACACAAATAAAATATGCCAAGTGTGACTGATACGAGGAATATGACGTCTCTATATGTACATGCCAATATGAATATCGTATGTGATGCGACACAATGAAACCTCAAGTACTCACACTCTCAAATCACTCAATCTGACTGTCTCAATTCCCGCTCATCACACTTAGTCACTCAGCACTGTACGATACCTGCTATGGCATGAAGCTTGATCCACATATAGACATAAAGTCTGTTGCAATGCACAACCCGATCCATATATAGCTATAAGGCTTGTTACAGTGCGCAACCCGATCTACATATATATAGCCATAAGGCTTGTTGTGGCATACAACCCGATCCACATATATATAGACATAAGGCTTGTTGCGGCATGCAACCTGATCCACATATATATCACTCCCACTACGACACTCAGACCCCAACTCAGTCATCAATCTCTCCTCTCTCTCAGGCTAACAAATCTCATGCCAACTAGCCCAAAACAATGATATATGACACAATAATATTAGTAACAGGGATTGAGATATGATATACAAATAATGGATGTGATTGGATACAAAATTGCCATCTAAGAAAATAACTCAATAGCAAAAATGACCACCGTGGGTCTCAACAAGATAAACATATAACCTAACATGATTTCTGACATGAATCGGTATCACAATTACTCTAACACATAGGGGTCACATGAACTACAAGTTCCGATGACTACACGGTACCACGAAATCAATCGGATCACGGTTTCTAAGGTTCACGCCCACACGTCCATCACCCAGCATGTGTGTCACCTTAATACTGATCACATAACATGTAATTCAAGGATCTGTACCCTCAGAACCAAGTTTAGAGGTGTTACTTATCTCTAACCATGCAAATCTCTACTCTAACAAGCCCTTGCCTCACGAATCGGCCTTCGAATGTCTCGAATCTAGCCACAAATAATTCAATGCCATCAACACGAGCTATAGGAATCAATTCCATATGAAAATGCTAAGTTCATAATCAAAAGTCAAAAAGTCAACTCAAAAGTCAACCTCAGGCTCACGTCTCTTAATCCAATAAAGTTACAAAATCCGAAATCCCGCTCAACCACGAGTTCAACCATACCAAATTTACCAAATTCCAACACCAAATTGTCACTCAAATTCCCAAATTTATCTCCTAATCCCTAGCCCAAAACTCCCAAAGTTTCACCTCAAAAACAAAACTAGTTGGGAAATTCAATGGGTAAACAATATTATTGCATAAAAATGATCAAGAGTGACTTACCTCAAGAAACCCTTTGAAATCCCTCTCAAAAATCACCATAATCCGGGTTTGCAAAGTCCAAAAATGATAAAATCTCGGAACCCTTGAATCTTATATTCTGCCCAGCATAGGGGTGAGCATCGATCGGTTCGGTTCGGTTTTGAACATTATCGGTTTTGCGTATCGGTTATCGGTTTACAAATATCATAACCCGATAACCAAACCGATAAGATATTGGTTATCGGTTATCGGTTAATTAGTTATATATCATTATCTGTTCGGTTATCGGTTTATCCGATAATATAAAACAACTAAAAAAATTTGCAATATATAAAACAAAGAAATCAAACTGCCAGAACGTGTAAACTGCCAACTTTTGTTGTTTCTTAACAAAAGCACGCTCCCACTTCTGTGCAGTATCTACTGATGTCTGGTGGAGAACTGGTGGTGAGTCTTGCGTCTTGACTCTTGGGGGCTGCGACGGAAACAAGAATGAGAACTGAGAGACAAACGACTGAAGACTGAAGAGTGAAGAGGGAATTAGGAAAATAAATAACCCTAGTATATACTTAAGGGTAAATTAGTAAATTACATCATTCTTATTGGGTTATCGGTTTTTACCCAATAACAAAAATGCAAACCGAGCCCGAACCGATAACCCAATAAAAAAAAATTTAACCCGTTACCGAATCGTTAACCCAATAACCCAATACCGATAAACCAATAAAGAATTAACGGTTCGGGCTATCGGTTTTACCCGATATATGCCCACCCCTAGCCCAACACTTTTGGACCTGCGGAATCACTTCTGCAATAAAAGTCCCGCTTCTGCGGATATCACTTAAGTCCACAAGGTCCACACCAGCGAAAGCGCTTCTGTGACCCCTCCATCTGCTTATGCGAAGACAGCCCACTCTCCTATTCTCCGCATCTGCAGAGCCTTGCTCGCACCTGCAGACTCGCAGATCAGAAGGCCCCTCGCACTGCACCACAACCCAACGCCGCTTCTGCGCCACATTAGCCGCACCTGTGGCATTGCACCTGCGGCTAATCCCCCCGCGGGTGCGATTACACCAGAAGGAAAAATTGCAGTGATGCTTCAATCTCATATTTTGATCCGTTAACCATCCAGAATCTACCCGAGGCCCCAAAGACCTCAACCAAATATACCAACAGTTCCAAATACATGATGCGAACTTAGTCGAGGCCTCAAATCACATCAAACAACATAAAAAAATACGAATCGCACCTCAGTTCAAGCCTAACGAAAACTAAGAAATTCCAACTTCAACAATTGATGCCGAAACCTATCAAATCACCTCCGATTAACTTCAAATTTAGCACACATGTCATAATTGACACAACGGACCTATTCCTACCCCCTGAACCAAATTCGAGCCCAGTAACCATAAAGTCAACCTCGTCAATCCTCAACTTTCCAAACTTTCGTTGTTTCAAGCCAAAATCAACTACGGATCTCCAAATTACCATTGGGACACACTCCTAAGTCCAAAATCACCCAAAGAAGCTATCGAAACTATCAAAACTCCATTCCGGAGCCATTTACACATAAGTCAACATCTAGTCAATATTTTCAACTTAAGCTTCCAACCTTGAGACTAAATGTCTCAACTCATTCCGTAACCTTCCTGGAACCACCAACTACCCCGGCAAACCACACAACGATAATTGAACATAAATAAGGAAATGGGGGAACAGGACTACAACACTCAAAACGACCGATCGGGTCATTACATGACATTAATTGAATTCATTAAATTCTGCCATTTTCATTCAACATTCTTTTTTTTCTAATTTTTACATCCTAATGAAAAATCATTAATGGTAAAGGAAGAAGTCTGGATTTAAGCTTTCAATGTTTGTAAGGTTGGATAATAGAGCAGGAAAAGAAGCGTGTTTCTTGAAATTTTTTATCTAAATTTAAGGTTTATTTCCTTACTACCTTCTACTGATTGGTTTGGCTATGTTACTCGGAAAGAATTAGTGAAAACAGATTTCCATTGAGTCTCAAGAAATTGACATTACGCAGATTTTCTTTGCCAATTGCTGAAATTTCGACCTTTGCCAAGCTTCACACCCCTGAAATACTTAAACTGAAACAAGTTGTCTTTGAAAAGGATGAACGGGAAGTTAAAGAGAAAGAATTTCCTCAGCTAAAATTCTTGGAACTACATGATCTCAAATTCTCAGAATGGAGAGTCTCGGATGAAGCATTTCCTTTCCTTGAGCGATTGATTATGCACAATTGCATACATCTCGAAGCATTCCCTGATTGATTTCATGACTTGGGTTATTTGCAATACATTGAGGTAAAATCATGCAGTGAGGATGCTGCCGACTCAGCAAGGGGTATCAAAGAAACACGAGTCGATAATGGGCACAAATGTGATGTTAAAGTCTTTTCATAGCATTGAAATAATGAGGCTGCAAGTCTGCAGTCTTCAGTTCATTTCCAATCTGATTTACAGGTACACTATCGTTCATTCCTTCAATATATTTCTTTACTGGCTAGCTCATATATATATTTTAATTAAACTGCTTTCGATTACTTTCCTTAAAATTAAAATCTTTTAAAATTAAATTTCTTTACACATCTGGAGATACTTTTGCTTATGGTGATTGATAATCATTGAATTTCTTACTTCCTTCTTTCTTATTCTTATATAATGATCTTATGTTGGTTTTTTCTCGCTGTTCGTCATTGTTCTTTGCTGGTTATAGTTGCTGAGTGGTATTATTTGTTGGTCGTTGTCGTGATGGTTAATGCCTTACTGGGTGCAGTCATTGCTGATTTGTGTTACTTCTGTATTTTGTTGGCCATGGCAATAATAGTTTTATTTTTATTTTTTTAAAAGTCTTACTTTCCTAGTTTCAAATGTATCGATTGGTGGAACGTTGTTAATTTGTCATGATACTTTACGGCAAATCATTTTTATAGATTATGACTTTTATTCTCTTTATGTGGAATATTGGTGGTTTATGGAGATAATCTCATAAAAAGCAAACGGAAAAGAATAATTACATAAAAATTTAACGAGGTTCGGCCAAATCTATGTTCTCAAGGTAAAAGCCACTATAAAGGAAAACAAACAGTACATCATATCCCCAATTACAATTCCCTTTAAATAGGGGTGTCAAATGACACTCCTTCGCGGAAGAAATACACTGCGTAGGTCGGTAAAAAAATAATTTTATATATATGTATACTATGTATTGACTCCTCTTTATTTTTTGGTATGTTTATTTGTATATATTTTGACACCCTTTAATAAAAATTCTGGCTCCACCACTGCCCCAACCAACCTGTTACAGTATTATACTCATCTCTCTTGTTTTGATTTACTTATAATTACTCTAGCCATCTATTCAACATTAATGCAATTAAACTTTACTTAATTCACGTCTTACTCCTCAAGATGAACGACACCACCACTACCTCCCCACCGGAACCACAAGACATCAGCTCCATGCACAAGCTCCATGCACATTGACCCACCAAAACTCACATAAACGACATCTTCCCTTCCTCCTAGCCAGACCTTCATGCAAACACTAATTTCCAACAGTCAATTCACCCACATCCCAAATACCTGCCACACATCACACTCATCCATCGACTTTTCAGACGAAACTACAAACGACCTACACCAAGAAACCTTTATACCATTAACGAGTACGAACAAAAATAGACTTTACTCACCCTGGAATTTTTCTGTGATTATAAAAGTTTTTGGACGTAAGATGGGACATCAAACTTTGCGAACAAAGCTCATCCAACTATGGAAACCCATGGAAGACCTCCCACTCATCAATATGGTTAAAGCATTACATGCTAGACCTTGGTTCCTTTTCAACCACTTCCTCTCTGTAAGGAAATGGGAGCCTAAGTTCATTGCATCAAACACTCAACTCACTTACTCTGCCATATAGATACGTTTGCCAGAGTTACCCACTGATTTCTATGATTTTAAAATCCTTCAGCGTGTTGGCTCAAAAATTGGGTCACTACGCAAAATAGATACATGCACATCCGCCACAACCAGAGGCAAATATGCACGTATTTGCATCAAAGTTCCTTTAGAAAAACCTCTCAAAACTCATGTTTTCATTGGCAACCATCAACAACAAATACTCTACGAAGGGCTAAATATGTTATGTACTCGTTGTGGTAGATTAGACAATAACAAAAATCTATGTACCTTTGTGCCACACACACAAACCCACTCCCCTCCCCCTACCCACACACATACAACACAAGGCAATGTGCCTACTCCCCCACTAAAAACACAAAAAACCACTACACCAACTAAAGACGGAGGATGGAAAACCGTTACTTTTCCACAAAGGGAATCCAAAAGTGAACAACCCAAAGTAGGGACTCAACCGTTGCCACGGTCCCGTGGATAATTCATTAGACAAAGCCATCTCCAACCCAGTGCCATGACGGCGATCAAATTAGGGCCCACAGGTACGATTTTTCTCACCCTGACCCAATCCCTACGCCTCAAACAAAACAATTAATTAAAAATACTACAATTGACAATAATACCCTGTCAAACAATTTTAATTTGTTCGCTCTTTTAAGTGATAATGCTTCACTTAAACTCAATTCACTTTTTAAACAATTAAATAACATAAAAACAATCTAAAATATAATATAGCAATACTAAGTAGCGGATAATGTCAATAAAGTGCGGAAATACAACCCAACACAGCCCTAACCGGGGTGTCACAAGTCATGAGCATCTATAAGTCATAATACAATTCTGCTAAATCCATAACTAAAACAACTGTCTGAAGGGAAATAGAAGTGATAAAGGAGTGGAGACATGGGGTTGCGGATGCCAACAGCTACATCGTAATCTCCGAAAACCCGCCTGAAGCTGGAGGTATCAGCACTCGGGAGCGGTGCTAGCTACGCCTTAATCTGCACACAGGGTGTAGGGAGTAAAGTGAGTAACAAATATAAATAAAGACTGAAAGTAAGAAAATACGTAAGGCACAAAGCATTATATAATGAAGCAGTAAAATCACTTAAAAATAGTAAAACCAGTAAAAATCAAGTAAAATCATCTTTCAACAAGTAAACAAGTAATTGATAGGTAATTAAAGTAAAGTAAACAAATAGAAGTTCGCCCCTCGGGCACAATATCAATAAATCCGCCCCTCGGGCAACATCTCAGAACTGTACCAGCCCCTCGGGCAATCAAATAGAACAATACCAGCCCATCGGGTTCAATCTCACATCACAATGGGCACTCGCGCTCACTGGGGGTGTGCAGACTCCTAGAGGGGCCCTTTACGGCCCAAACACAATAACAAGCCATCTCGTGGCATCAAATCTAGGCCCTCGGCCTCATATCAATCAAGTCACCTCGTGGCGTACATATCTCAGGCCCTCAGCCTCAAATCAGTATCAATGTTTCCTCACCGCTAGGCCCTCGACCTTACTCAGTCAAAAATACTCACAAGCCCCCCGGGCAATAGTAAACAGTGTTTCTCAGCCCAAACATCATTTAAAAATATCATTTAAGTCTTAAAACTGAGTAAACATGGCTGAGTATGAAAAACAGTGAAAAATAATAGGATTGAGTTCAAGTGTAAAGTCAAAACAGTGAGTAAATATCAATAAAAATCCCCAAAGGGTTCAAATAGTTGGCACTAGGCCCAAATATGACATTCAGCCCAAATAATAATGATAGCAAATTGTTTTCAATCAAATACGCGGTAAAATCATCAATCGGGACGGACCAAGTCACAATCCCCAATAGTGCACGACCCCATGCTCATCATCAAGCGTGTGCCTCACCTCAATATAGCACTACGATGTGCAATTCGGGGTTTCAAACCCTCAGAACATCATTTACAATAATTACTCACCTCGAACAGGCTAAATTTCTAGCTCGCAACGCCTTTGCACCTCGAATCGGCCTCCACACGCGTCGAATCTATCCAAAATCAGAACGAGTACGTCAACATATGCTAAGGGAATAAAGCCCAAGCAAAAACAATCAACAAAGGGCACAAATCCCGAAATTACCAAAACCTGACCCTCGGTCCCACTTCTCGAAAATCAAAAATTTTTACATCAATAGATTCCTCATCTCCCCATGAGTCTATGCATATCAAGAATACTAAAATCGGAGTTCAAATGACCCCTTGAATCCTCATTTTAAGGCCTCTTAAACTCAAGCCCTAATCCCCCATTTTTAGCCCTTTAATTCTTTTAATTACAGCTTTAATCCATGAAATACTACCATAGAAATGTGTTTTACATCCAAAATCCTTACCTTAACGAAGTTCCCTTGAAATCCCTCTTTCAAATCGTCCAAAAGCTCTCAAGCCGAAGTCAAAAACGGTGAAATAACTCAATTTCGCGAAATGGAATAACTTATATGTTCTGCCAGACATTGTCACATCTGCGACTCTTCAACTCTTCTGCAGTACCGCATTTGCGGTCATACCTCCGCTTCTGCGAAAGTCACTTAACCAGCCAAACCCACTTCTGTGATCATCCTTCCGCATCTGCGACATCGCAGATGCGGTCCAACTCGCCACTTCTACAGTCCCTGACTCCCTCAGCCTTTCCGCTTCTGCGACCTCCCTCATCGCATATGCGGCACCGCACCTGCGGTCCCCAATCCGCAAGTGCAAAAATACCAGAAGCAGTAATATCAGCTGCTGCAACAAAATTCCAACCTCTTCGTCAATCATCCGAAACCACCCTGAGGCCCCCGGGACCTCAACCAACAACACAAACATATCCCAATACCTTATTCAAACTTGTTCCAATCATCAAAACACCTCAAACAACATTAAATCACCCAAAACACATCGGATTCAAGCCAAACTTTCTAAAATTATCCAAATTAGGCTTTCGATCAAAAACCCAACCAAACCATGTCCGAATGACCTGAGATTTTACACACACATCCCAAATGACACGACGGAGCTACTACAACTCTCGGAATTCCATTCCGACCCCTATATCAAAATCTTTCCTACCTACTGGAAATCGCCAAAATATCAACTTCGCC